>NC_089202.1:32865978-32872331 GCF_963930695.1 Labrus bergylta | reverse complement strand
TAACATTCACTGTTTACTCTCTCTCTCTCTCCCTTCCCTCCCTCTCTCCCTCCCTCACTGTCTCTCTCCCTCCCTCTCTCTCCTCCTCCCTCACTCCCTCCCTCACTGTCTCTCTCACTGTCTCTCTCTCTCTCTCTCTCTCTCTCTCCCTCTCTCTCCCTCCCTCACTCCCATCCCTCACTGTCTCTCTCTCACTGTCTCTCTCTCTCTCTCTCTTCTCTCTCTCTCTCTCACTGTCTCTCTCTCTCAAGAATCTCTCTCTCCTCCCTCACTGTCTCTCTCCTCCCTCTCTTTCTCCCTCCCTCCCTCTCTCCTCCCTCACCTACTCCTTCTCCCTCCCTCACTCTCTCTCCCTCTCTCTCTCTCTCCTCCTCCTCCCTCTCTCCCTCCCTCACTGTCTCTCTCCCTCCCTCTCTCTCGTCTCCCTCCCTCCTCCCTCTCTCTCCCTCCCTCACTCCCTCCCTCACTGTCTCTCTCACTGTCTCTCTCTCTCTCTCTCTCTCTCCTCTCACTGTCTCTCTCTCTCTAAGATCTCTCTCTCCTCCCTCTTTCTCCCCATCCTGAATTTTATCATGGTTTCATTTCTGCAGACTTGCTCTGTTTATAATTAACCAACTGAGATGCTCAAAAGCATCGCAAACATTTCCCCTTATGAGGCTGTTAGCCTTAACAAACTTAAACACACACGGTGTGTGGTGTGTGTTGTGTGTGTGTGTGTGGTGTGTGGTTGTGACTGTGTGTGTTGGGTGTGTGTGTGTGTGTGTGTGTGTGTGTGTGTGTGTGTGTGGTTGTGTGTGTGAGTGTGTGTGTGTGTGTGTGTGTTGTGTGTGTGTGTGTGTGTGTGTGTGTGTGTGTGTGTGTGTTGTGACTGTGTGTGTGTGTGTGTGTGTGTGTGTGTGTGTGGTGTGTGTGGTGTGTGTGTGTGTGTGTGTGTGTGTGTGTGTTGTGTGTGTGTGTGTGTGTGTGTGTGTGTGTGTGTGTGTGTGTGTTGTGGTGTGCGCCCCTCCCTAAGCTCTGTGCTGTTTTTCTGTTTTCTCGTCTCTCTGTGGTGTTTTCCTGCTCTGCTGGCGTTTCCCATGATGCTCTCTGTTTGGTGGTTCAGGTTCACATCTGTTCCAGCTGTCGGCCTCTCTCACGTAAATCAGAGCTGCCGACTCTGAGGAGTGTCCGAAGTTTCCACCCTGACCTGTTATCTCTGACAGCATGAGTGGAACACAGAGTTCATCTCTTCTGAGAGTTACTGTTTTTATATTTCAGAACAAACATGTGTTTTGTGTTTCTGCCTGTGGAGGGTCAAAGGGTCAAGGGTCAGGCTCTAGTGACAGGAGTGGAGATTAACCTCCTGCTCTAGTTTCATAAAGTTTTTATTGATTAAAACGGTTAAATTTGAACTAAATTTAAGATCAGTGACTGCAGCTGCAAGGCTCCACCTGTCCAGGTGTAGCTCAAGGCTCCACCTTTCCAGGTGTAGTTCAAAGCTCCACCTGTCCAGGTGTAGCTCAAGGCTCCACCTGTCCAGGTGGAGTTCAAGGCTCCACCCTGTCCACCTTTAGCTCTGTGCCTCCCCCCTCATACCTCCATCCCCTCCCCAATGAACTTGCCCTCATTTCCCCGTCCCGTCCATCCGATATCCCAGAGGAAGAGCGTCAGTCAAAGCATGCCAGTGTCGGGTTCTGAGTTTATTTCAAGACGTCCTGGGTTACCTGATCGACAAGGCAAGCTGTCATGTCTGTTTTTATTTCTAATACTGTAACTACAGCTGTCAGCTGACATGTCTGAGGATTTTGATTGGGTACTTTGACTTTCTTCTTGTGTCACCTTTAAGTCCAGAGCAGCATGTTCCCAAAGGTGAAATCTGTGGTGTGTTTGTAGAGTGATGTAAACAGCTGCTTTTGGTTAAAGAATCCTCTTACTTTGTAAAGAAAAAAAAGGTCTCTCTCTGTAGGGATCCTTTCTGTAATGATGTCACACACTAAGAAGAGCAACCGGAGCCTGTCAGGGACAAAAACAACAACTTTGAGTGGACACACTCTGATCCATCAACCATTATGTTGCAGACATTACAGTCTGTTTACCTGCAGACGTTACAGTCTGTTTACCTGCTGCAGACATTACAGTCTGTTTACCTGCTGCAGACGTTACAGTCTGTTTACCTGCAGACGTTACAGTCTGTTTACCTGCTGCAAGACGTTACAGTCTGTTTACCTGCAGATGTTACAGTCTGTTTTACCTGCTGCAGACGTTACAGTCTGTTTACCTGCAGACGTTACAGCCTGTTTACCTGCAGACGTTACAGTCTGTTTACCTGCAGACATTACAGTCTGTTGACCTGCAGATGTTACAGCCTGTTTACCTGCAGACGTTACAGTCTGTTTACCTGCAGACGTTACAGTCTGTTTACCTGCTGCAGACGTTACAGTCTGTTGACCTGCAGATGTTACAGTCTCTTTACCTGCAGACGTTACAGTCTGTTTACCTGCTGCAGACGTTACAGTCTGTTTACCTACTGCAGACCTTACAGTCTGGTTACCTGCAGACTTAACAGTCTGTTTGCCTGCTGCAGACGTTACAGTCTGTTTACCTGCAGACGTTACAGCCTGTTTACCAACAGACGTTACAGTCTCTTTACCTGCAGACGTTACAGTCTGTTTACCTGCAGACATTACAGTCTCTTTAACCTGCAGACGTTACAGTCTGTTTACCTGCAGGACATTACAGCCTGTTTATCCTGCAGACGTTACAGTCTGTTTACCTGCAGACGTTACAGTCTGTTTACCTGCTGCAGACGTTACAGTCTGTTGACCTGCAGATGTTACAGTCTCTTTACCTGCAAGACGTTAGCAGTCTGTTTACCTGCTGCAGACGTTACAGTCTGTTTACCTGCTGCAGACGTTACACAGTCTGTTTACCTGCAGACGTTACAGCCTGTTTACCAACAGACGTTACAGTCTCTTTACCTGCAGACGTTACAGTCTGTTTTACCTGCAGACATTACAGTCTCTTTACCTGCAGACGTTACAGTCTGTTTTACCTGCAGACATTACAGCCTGTTTACCTGCAGACTGTTACAGTCTGTTTACCTGCAGACGTTACAGTCTGTTTACCTGCTGCAGACGTTACAGTCTGTTGACCTGCAGATGTTACAGTCTCTTTACCTGCTAGACGTTACAGCCTGTTTACCCTGCTGCAGACGTTACCAGTCTCTTTGCCTGCTGCAGACGTTACAGTCTGTTTACCTGCTGCAGACTGTTACAAGCCTGTTTACCTGCTTCAGACGTTACACTCTGTTTAACCTGCTGCAAACGTTACAGTCTGTTTACCTGCTGCAGACGTTACAGTCTGTATACCTGCAGATGTTACAGTCTGTTTTACCTGCTGCAGACGTTACAGTCTGTTTACCTGCAGACGTTACAGCCTGTTTACCTGCAGACGTTACAGTCTGTTTACCTGCAGACGTTTACAGTCTGTTTACCTGCAGACGTTACAGTATGTTTATCCGCTGCAAGACGTTACAGCCTATTTACCTTGCAGATGTTACAGTGTGTTTACCCGCTGCAGACGTTACAGTCTGTTTACCTGCAGACGTTACAGTATGTTTACCCCGCTGCAGACGTTACAGCCTGTTTACCTGCAGACGTTACAGTCTGTTTACCCCGCTGCAGACGTTACAGTCTGTTTACCCGCGCTGCAGACGTTACAGTATGTTTACCCACTGCAGACGTTACAGTCTGTTTACCTGCAGACGTTACAGATTTCTGTGTTGTTCAGTATATTGTATTATATGATGTTATGTTATGTTATGTTTATGTTTTGTTATGTTATGTTTTGTTATGTTATGTTATATTATTATGTTATTTTATGTTATGTTATGTTTATTATATTATTATGTTATGTTATTATATTATTATGTTATGTTATGTTTATGTTATTATATTATTATGTTATGTTATTATATTATTATGTTATGTTATTATATTATTTTATGATGTTATATTATTATATTATGTTATGTTATATTATTATATTATGTTATGTTATGTTTTGTTTGTTATGTTATGTTTATTGTTATGTTATGTTATATATTATTATGTTATGTTATGTTATTATATTATTATGTTATGTTATGTTATTATGTTATTTTATGTTATGTTATGTTATTATATTATTATGTTATGTTATATTATTATGTTATATTATTATGTTATGTTATGTTATATATTATGTTATGTTATTATGTTATTTTATGTTATGTTATGTTATTATATTATTATGTTATGTTATATTATTATGTTATGTTATTATATTATTTATTATGTTATATTATTATGTATGTTATTATATTATTATGTTATATTATTATGTTATGTTATTATATTGTTATGTTATGTTATTATATTATTATGTTATGTTATTATTATGTTATGTTATTCTTATTATTTTATTATGTTATATTATTATGTTATGTTATGTTATATTATTATTTTTATATCATATTTATATTATTATATATTGAGGAGGGTGGAGTGTGTCTCGTGGGCGAGTAGGGGGGGATGTAATGCTATCTTTCCGTCCTCTCTCTCTCTCTCTGAGCTGACAGAGCGCCTTTATCCTGCAGCCCCCCCGTCTTTAGTCTATTGTCCCCTCCATGAATAGATGGCTGTGTTTTGAAGGGGAGTGGGCGAGGATGAAGGAGGGGGGAGAGAAGCCTGAAAGGTTTTGGATTTTTGAGAGAGAAGGTGTGGCGTACCCTTAATTCTCTCGAGGACAGGGGAGGACATGTTTGGAAAAAGATTGACAGACGTAAAGGAGGAGGAGAGAGAGAGAGAGAGAGAGTGAACAAAAAGAAATAAAGAGAGGGAGGGCTGTGACCTCCGGCTCAAACATGAAAGGGGAGTTTATCCCCAGCAGCGCCATCTTGGATTAGTTTGAGAGAGAGAGAAACTTTAAGGCTGAGTTATGTGTGTCTGTGTGTCTGTGTGTCTGTCTGTGTGTCTGTCTGTCTGTGTGTCTGTCTGTCTGTGTGTGTGTCTGTCTGTGTGTCTGTCTGTCTGTCTGTCTGTCTGTGTGTCTGTCCTGTCTGTCTGTCTGTGTGTCTGTCTGTGTCTGTCTGTGTGTCTGTGTGTCTGTGTGTCTGTGTGTCCTGTGTGTCTGTCTGTGTGTCTGTCTGTCTGTCTGTCTGTGTGTCTGTCTGTCTGTCTGTCTGTGTGTCTTTCTGTCTGTCTGTTTGTGTGTCTGTGTGTCTGTGTGTCTGTCTGTCTGTCTGTCTGTCTGTGTGTCTGTCTGTTGTGTCTGTCTGTCTGTGTGTGTGTCTGTGTGTCTGTTGTGTGTCTGTCTGTGTGTCTGTGTGTCTGTGTGTCTGTCTGTCTGTCTGTCTGTCTGTCTGTCTGTGTGTCTGTCTGTCTGTCTGTCTGTCTGTCTGTGTGTGTGTCTGTGTGTCTGGTGTTGTCTGTGTGTGTCTGTGTGTCTGTCTGTCTGCTGTCTGTGTGTGTGTGTGTGTGTGTGTGTGTGTGTGTGTGTGTGTGTCTGTCTGTTCTGTCTGTCTGTCTGTGTGTCTGTCTGTCTGTCCTGTCTGTCTGTCTGTCTGTCTGTCTGTGTTGTGTGTGTGTGTGTGTGTGTGTGTGTGTGAATATATGTGTGTGTGTGTGTGTCTGTCTGTGTGTGTGTGTGTCTGTGTTGTGTGTGTGTGTGTGTGTGTCTGTCTGTCTGTGTGTGTGTCTGTGTGTCTGTCTGTGTGTCTGTCTGTCTGTTTGTGTGTCTGTGTGTCTGTGTGTGTGTCTGTGTGTGTGTCTGTCTGTGTGTCTGTCTGTGTGTCTGTGTGTCTGTCTGTCTGTCTGTGTGTCTGTCTGTCTGTCTGTCTGTGTGTCTGTCTGTCTGTGTGTCTGTCTGTCTGTCTGTCTGTCTGTCTGTGTGTCTGTCTGTGTGTCTGTCTGTCTGTCTGTCTGTCTGTCTGTGTGTGTGTCTGTCTGTCTGTGTGTCTGTCTGTGTGTCTGTCTGTGTGTCTGTCTGTCTGTCTTGTCTGTCTGTCTGTCTGTCTGTCTGTGTTGTCTGTCTGTCTGTCTGTGTGTCTGTCTGTCTGTGTGTCTGTCTGTGTGTCTGTCTGTCTGTGTGTGTGTCTGTGTGTCTGTCTGTCTGTCTGTCTGTGTCTGTGTCTGTCTGTCTGTCTGTGTGTCTGTCCTGTCATGTCTGTCCTGTCTGTCACACACACACACAACACACACACACACAGACAGACAGACAGACAGACAGACACACACACACACACACACATACATATATACACACACACATATATACACACACACACACACACACACACACAACACACACACACACATACACAGACAGACAGACAC
>NC_089202.1:32845978-32860978 GCF_963930695.1 Labrus bergylta | reverse complement strand
TCAGTGTTTGAAGAGGATTCAGTCATGTTAGAGAAACAGGGTTCATGTCGGAGAGAGATGAAGCTTCAGTGTTTGAAGAGGATTCAGTCATGTTAGAGAAACAGGGTTCATGTCGGAGAGAGATGAAGCTTCAGTGTTTGAAGAGGATTCAGTCATGTTAGAGAAACAGGGTTCATGTCGGAGAGAGATGAAGCTTCAGTGTTTGAAGAGGATTCAGTCATGTTAGAGAAACAGGGTTCATGTTGGAGAGAGATGAAGCTTCAGTGTTTGAAGAGGATTCAGTCATGTTAGAGAAACAGGGTTCATGTCGGAGAGAGATGAAGCTTCAGTGTTTGAAGAGGATTCAGTCATGTTAGAGAAACAGGGTTCATGTCGGAGAGAGATGAAGCTTCAGTGTTTGAAGAGGATTCAGTCATGTTAGAGAAACAGGGTTCATGTTGGAGAGAGATGAAGCTTCAGTGTTTGAAGAGGATTCAGTCATGTTAGAGAAACAGGGTTCATGTTGGAGAGAGATGAAGCTTCAGTGTTTGAAGAGGATTCAGTAATGTTAGAGAAACAGGGTTCATGTTGGAGAGAGATGAAGCTTCAGTGTTTGAAGAGGATTCAGTCATGTTAGAGAAACAGGGTTCATGTCGGAGAGAGATGAAGCTTCAGTGTTTGAAGAGGATTCAGTCATGTTAGAGAAACAGGGTTCATGTCGGAGAGAGATGAAGCTTCAGTGTTTGAAGAGGATTCAGTCATGTTAGAGAAACAGGGTTCATGTTGGAGAAAACCCTACTCTCGTTGTCGTGATGTGTCCTCTCGTTGCTTTGGAAACAGGGTCTGATATGTCTGTGTCCTGCAGCATGTTCGGTTGTTGCAGCCAATGGGCGTCTCTTATTGGCTCAGTGAGAGGAGCCATGTTTGGAGTGTGAAGGTCACAGATTATATTTAGACACACATGCACACACTAATACTATCCATCTGGTCGGTACTTATTGGAACACAAACTATGATATTTATTTTTAACATCATTATTGTTTCACGTCCAAAAGTTTGATATCTGAAATTCTTCCTCAGAGAACTTTATTTTGAAGGGGTTACCAGGCACAGGGCGAGCAAGGAGAGGTTTCACAGAGAGAGAGAGAGCTTTATGAGTTCTTTGGCAACCAGGTTTACCACTGTGTGTGTGTGTGTGTGTGTGTGTGTGTGTGTGTGTGTGTGTGTGTGTGTGTGTGTGTGTGTGTGTGTGTGTGTGTGTGTGTGTGTGTGTGTGTGTGTGTGTGTGTGTGTGTGTGTGTGTGTGTGTGTGTGTGTGTGTGGACTGAGGCCATGAATGAATTTTTAACAGTAATGTGCTGTGAGATGGATTTCTCTCGTAAACATCCACACCCTTACCCCTCCACCCTCTCTTTCGACAGCTCCTCCTCCTCCTCATACTTTCCACTGGAAACACTCCTCCATGCCAGCTATTCTCTGCTGTCTCTCTCTCTCTCTCTCTCTTGCTCCCCCGTCTCTGTTGATATCTGGTTATCAATGTTGCCGTTGTTATCGTCGTTGTTGTTGTTGTATTATTTTATTTGAAATATCTGACATATAGAGATTATTGCTGAAACATTAAACACTTGAATTCATCTTTTAGTCAAAATCTGTTTAAAACGTTGATTTACAGTCTGCAAACATGAAAAGTTTAACTTCTGAGCATGCTGTCCCTCCTGCTCCTCCTTCTGCTTATCCTGCTCCTCCCCCACCTGTTGTAGTTGGTACATGTTCACCTGTTGTAGTTGGTACATGTTCACCTGTTGTAGTTGGTACATGTTCACCTGTTGGTACATGTTCACCTGTTGTAGTTGGTACATGTTCACCTATTGGTACATGTTCACCTGTTGGTACATGTTCACCTGTTGTAGTTGGTACATGTTCACCTGTTGGTACATGTTCACCTATTGGTACATGTTCACCTGTTGGTACATGTTCACCTGTTGTAGTTGGTACTTGTTCACCTGTTGGTACATGTTCACCTGTTGTAGTTGGTACATGTTCACCTGTTGGTACATGTTCACCTGTTGTAGATGGTACATGTTCACCTGTTGTAGTTGGTACATGTTCACCTGTTGGTACATGTTCACCTGTTGTAGATAGTACATGTTCACCTGTTGTAGTTGGTACCTGTTCACCTGTTGGTACATGTTCACCTGTTGGTACATGTTCACCTGTTGTAGTTGGTACATGTTCACCTGTTGGTACATGTTCACCTGTTGTAGTTGGTACATGTTCACCTGTTGGTACATGTTCACCTGTTGGTACATGTTCACCTGTTGTAGTTGGTACATGTTCACCTGTTGGTACATGTTCACCTGTTGTAGTTGGTACATGTTCACCTGTTGGTACGTGTTCACCTGTTGTAGATGGTACATGTTCACCTGTTGTAGTTAGTACATGTTCACCTGTTGTAGTTGGTACATGTTCACTTGTTGTAGTTGGTACATGTTCACCTGTTGGTACATGTTCACCTGTTGTAGATGGTACATGTTCACCTGTTGTAGTTAGTACATGTTCACCTGTTGGTACATGTTCACCTGTTGTAGATGGTACATGTTCACCTGTTGTAGTTAGTACATGTTCACCTGTTGGTACATGTTCACCTGTTGTAGTTAGTACATGTTCACCTGTTGTAGTTGGTACATGTTCACCTGTTGGTACATGTTCACCTATTGGTACATGTTCACCTGTTGGTACATGTTCACCTGTTGTAGTTGATACATGTTCACCTGTTGGTACATGTTCACCTGTTGGTACATGTTCACCTGTTGTACATGGTACATGTTCACCTGTTGTAGTTGGTAAATGTTCACCTGTTGGTACATGTTCACCTGTTGTAGATGGTACATGTTCACCTGTTATAGATGGTACATGTTCACCTGTTGGTACATGTTCACCTGTTGTAGTTGGTACATGTTCACCTGTTGGTACATGTTCACCTGTTGTAGATGGTACATGTTCACCTGTTGTCGATGGTACATGTTCACCTGTTGGTACATGTTCACCTGTTGTAGATGGTACATGTTCACCTGTTGTAGATGGCACATGTTCACCTGTTGGTACATGTTCACCTGTTGTAGTTGGTACATGTTCACCTGTTGTAGATGGTACATGTTCACCTGTTGGTACATGTTCACCTGTTGTAGTTGGTACATGTTCACCTGTTGGTACATGTTCACCTGTTGTAGTTGGTACATGTTCACCTGTTGGTACATGTTCACCTGTTGTAGATGGTACATGTTCACCTGTTGGTACATGTTCACCTGTTGTAGATGGTACATGTTCACCTGTTGTAGATGGTACATGTTCACCTGTTGGTACATGTTCACCTGTTGGTACATGTTCACCTGTTGTAGTTGGTACATGTTCACCTGTTGGTACATGTTCACCTGTTGTAGATGGTACATGTTCACCTGTTGGTACATGTTCACCTGTTGTAGATGGTACATGTTCACCTGTTGTAGTTGGTACATGTTCACCTGTTGGTACATGTTCACCTGTTGTAGTTGGTACATGTTCACCTGTTGTAGATGGTACATGTTCACCTTTTGGTACATGTTCACCTGTTGTAGTTGGTACATGTTCACCTGTTGTAGTTGGTACATGTTCACCTGTTGGTACATGTTCACCTGTTGTAGATGGTACATGTTCACCTGTTGTAGTTGGTACATGTTCACCTGTTGGTACATGTTCACCTGTTGTAGTTGGTACATGTTCACCTGTTGGTACATGTTCACCTGTTGTAGTTGGTACATGTTCACCTGTTGTAGATGGTACATGTTCACCTGTTGGTACATGTTCACCTGTTGTAGTTGGTACATGTTCACCTGTTGGTACATGTTCACCTGTTGTAGTTGGTACATGTTCACCTGTTGGTACATGTTCACCTGTTGTAGTTGGTACATGTTCACCTGTTGTAGTTGGTACATGTTCACCTGTTGGTACATGTTCACCTGTTGGTACATGTTCACCTGTTGGTACATGTTCACCTGTTGTAGTTGGTACATGTTCACCTGTTGGTACATGTTCACCTGTTGTAGTTGGTACATGTTCACCTGTTGTAGTTGGTACATGTTCACCTGTTGGTACATGTTCACCTGTTGTAGATGGTACATGTTCACCTGTTGTAGTTGGTACATGTTCACCTGTTGGTACATGTTCACCTGTTGGTACATGTTCACCTGTTGTAGTTGGTACATGTTCACCTGTTGTAGTTGGTACATGTTCACCTGTTGTAGATGGTACATGTTCACCTGTTGTAGATGGTACATGTTCACCTGTTGTAGATGGTACATGTTCACCTGTTGTAGATGGTACATGTTCACCTGTTGGTACACGTTCACCTGTTGTAGTTGGTACATGTTCACCTGTTGTAGATGGTACATGTTCACCTGTTGTAGATTGTACATGTTCACCTGTTGGTACATGTTCACCTGTTGTGAACCCTAGCAGAAGATGGAGCCGTGCTCTTGGCTCCATCGGGACATCATTCGGTCATTAACGCTCTTATTGTGACAGCGGTGATGAGTTTAGTGCCCGTACACTCGCTCGTCCTTCATCATCTCTCTCTGATTTAATTTGGTGTGCCATGTCAGGAGGCAAGAGGACTCAAGTTCGGAGGCTGTGAAACTCTGTGTGACAGATTTAATGTAACATTGCTGGAGGAGCCGACCTTTATTTTTCTGAACAAATACATCCCATCATCCTCTCTGTCTGTAATCCCGTCTGTGCTGTGTAGACTGTGTTCATCAGCAGAGGGACATGTTGTCACTTTATTTTATGTTTCCAAGAACGTTTCCTCTGAGATACAAAACCTTTGTCAAATCAGCAGCTTAAAACGTTTCTCATAAAGGCGCAACAACAGAGTCATTTGAAATGTTTTTATAAGGAGACATAAACAAAGCTGCAGAGATGTGTTCTAACCCACCATGTTAGGGTGGCGATTCTTAGAGGAGGGCTTTTAAAATAATTCAATTGATTTGATCAGACATCACGTTTGGATCTGTGTGTTGGATTACACCTGGAGTCTTAACGTTTTAACCAGAGGGACAGACAAGAAATTACTCAATTTCAGGTGTCTAGGACTGTTATTGTTGTTGTCATGGTAACAGACAGATATCAATATCATGTGATGGTTACAAGAATCATATCGAAGTTTAAAATTCAGATATGATTTGAAGTTTAAAAAAACTAACTTTGCGGGGCCCTGGAGGCACAGTGGTTAGAGCGGGCGCCCCTTGTATGGAGGCTGTTGTTCTCCAAGCGGGCGGCCCAGTCTAGTTTTTAATTCCCCCCCCCCCCCCGTGCACTGGTTAGAGCTTTAATTATGTGTCAGGGGAGCGCTGCCTCTACATAATTTATCATGCAGGATTTATTAGCAGCAGATGAGCTGGTGGGCTGGAGCTCGCTGTGCATTTGTTCTTGTTTGGATTTATGTGTGTTGATGCGTCGTCACTCCCTGGTGATCCTTTTCTCTCCATCAGCCTCCTGCCACGGGGACATCCACACACATATAATTGGCCAAGTAATTTTAATTTTAGTCAGGATTAAATTACAACCCAGGGGTGTGTGTGTGTGTGTGTGTGTGTGTGTGTGTGTGTGTGTGTGTGTGTGTGTGTGTGTGTGTGTGTGTGTGTGTGTGTGTGTGTGTGTGACGGCTCAGTTTCCAAAGGTGGTTTGGGTGAATTGTGGTTTTCCAGGTGCTGTCTGTGACAATAAGAAGGTTCTAATTTAAAATAAATATTACACTTTGTGAACCAAAACCTCCTCAGCTGGGAGTCTCTGCTTCATGAGCTGTAGACAGTGCTGACAGGATTGTAAACTATGGAGTCAGAGCGCCCCCTGCTGGACAAACTACTTAAGAAGACCATTGCTAAACAGCAACTTGAATAGTTTCCAGTTTTGTCCAGCAGGTCCCCATTGGCAGGCTCTGATTTCTTTCTGCCAAGGATGACAGCTTGAATCAATAACAGATCAATTGAATTGAGATAAATGACAAAGCTGCTGGAGGACCACAAACACTGCATGACCAACATAAACAGATTTTGTGATGCCTTCTGAAGATAACACTGTTAGAAACTTAGAGTACCATTGGTGTGTACCAGTGGAAGTGGCTTTCTGTAAATCACATAAAGGAACAATGTGTAACTTCTCCTGCAACTTTGTCAGCGGGCCGAGGTCATCTGGTGAGAAGTTCACACAGCAGCCTTCAGATACAGAGCAGACAGTTAGCCCGTCTCTGTTTGATACAACGACTGAGAGAGAGAGAGGAAGAGAGAGAGAGAGAGAAGCAGGGTGTACATCCCTCCAGATATTATTCAGAACAGATTGAGATGTAACGTTAGCCTGTATCGTTAGCGGTGTCATCGTTGTCTCGTGTTTAGCAGCTTTAGCGGCTGCAGGAAGTCGTCTAACTCGAGTTATGTTTCAGGTTTGTTACGAAGAAATCCATAAATCCATCTGACAACAAAAAGTCAACTCTTAAAACGAGCTGCAGCAAGACGCAGAATCAGATTTCTGGCAATATTACTGAACCTTGTCAGTCCATCTTTAGATTTGACCCCACCCCATCTGCCTTTCATCAGATACTCGTCTGTGATGGAGGTCTTTAAAGCACTATGGGTCAGATTTACTAAAGGTTTGTGTGTCTTAAAACGTGTGCAAACTTGATACCACCCGCAAAAAAGTGCTTTCTGATCTACCAGGATTGAATCTTTCAAATGAGCAAAACAACACGCATTGTCCATTTAGTACGTTTGACTTAATGAATATTCAAGATGGGACGTTTCTGTCCTAACGTGCAAAACACTGGGAGGAGAAAATGCAAAGAACTGAAGTTAGTACACACATTGTGATTTACCAAACCTGACAAAAACTGAGGTGATTGTGACAGTGTCTGAATTTAACACCTTTGAAAAGAACGTGCTAACCCAGGAGACCAGTGTTACACACAACAGGCTGCTGTTATTGAAGTTAGGAGGAGACATAGACACAATCAAAGAAGGCATAAAGATCGTTTTCCCCACACATGTTAATATGTTTCAAACAACAGAGAAATAAATGGCATGCATTTATTTTTTATTTCGATTCAATTTCCTTTTTCTCGGGCTGCACGTCTCTCCCTCACACACTAGAAAATGTGGATATTCATTTTCTATTCACCATGTAGTTAGTTACCGTTATTGTCCAGTTTTTATGTTCAATCTGTAAACTGTTTACAGTGTAAAATAACATTGATGTAGAATGAAAGAATATCCTTTTACCTGTTTTTGATTGTAACTCACATTTTTATGCATCATCCCTCCTGGTCTCTATGGTTACACATCTGTATCTGTTTCATGTTTCAGATCACAGAGTTGGGTCGGGACTCCCTCCCCTCATGGCTGCATTGGTTCCCCCACAGCAGGACCCTACAGGGTTTACCTTTGGAGGAGGACAAAGGTGTCCATTACATCTCTGTCTCCATCTCCAACCAATCCAAATCCTCCGCTTCCTCAGACATGTTTTCCATAGAGGTTCACCCTGAAGATCATTCAGACTCAGATTCAGCCCAGCTGGCGTCAAATCAAGCCTCCACAGATGACGATTTCCAGTCGTTTATGTGTAGCAACGAGGAGCCGGTCACCGTGCTTACGGTGATCCTAGACGCAGATCTGACAAAGATGAGCTCTGAGCAGAGAGTGGAGCTGCTCGATAACATGAGGAGCTTCTCTGGGGTGGAGCTGCAGCACATGAAGATCCTCCCTGTGGTCAACAACAGGTTGTTCGACATGTCTGCATTCATGGCCGGGCCGGGGAATGCCAAAAAAGTGAGAGACTGATGGAGAAGGAGGCTGTGACTACTTTCAAACCTTCAAATTAAATATTGTTGCATTAGTTTCTGAAGTGTAAAGAATAATTTGTTAATGTTTCTACATTCAGGAATGTTCAGGATTAATATGCTTCAGGTGTTCTTGTAGCTTATTTTATATCTGATCACATATTTATTTGTATAAATTCATAATTTTACTATTGATAATGGTTTGTTGACTTCCATAATTGGCTGTTGGCTTAGGTTGTACAGCTTTAAAGGATGTGTTAGCAAATAGTCAACGATATGACATTAGGCATAACATAGAAAAGGAACACTTTGTAGGCACAAGTGAGGCCTTCCGTTGAAGTTTTAAAGGTTAATTGTCAATTATAACCCAAACAGTTACTTTAAATTCTTATTATCTCTGCAGGTGGTGGAGAACGGCGCCCTCTTGTCCTGGAAGCTCGGCTGCTCACTGGACCAGAGTACAGTCCCAAACATCAACAGTGTCCAGGGTCCTGCTAAAGAAGGCACAATGTCCGCCAAGCTGGGCTTCCCTGTGGTGGGGTGGCACATTGCCAACAAGAAACCCCACATCCCAAAGAGGGTCAGGCGTCAGCTAAACAATACCCCAACCCCCGTCCTGGCAGTTCTTCCTCCAACGACTGTAGTAGAGCCTCCAGTGAGGATCATCCCAACCCTTTCTTCACCATCTATTGCTGCTCCAACCGAAAGCTCTGCTCCTCCAGTGAGAGGCCCTGTCCCTCTACCAGGAAAACCCACCATCAGAGTCCGTGACCCAATCGCTCACACCCCGACCCTGGGACCCCCTCAGCCAACAAGGGTCATGGAGACCACCAGCACCATTCCTATCCAGCCAACCATGACCAGGCCTACCTATGTGGAGGCCACAG
Organism: Labrus bergylta; assembly: GCF_963930695.1. Taxonomy (NCBI): domain Eukaryota; kingdom Metazoa; phylum Chordata; class Actinopteri; order Labriformes; family Labridae; genus Labrus; species Labrus bergylta. The sequence continues at coordinate 32,852,251 of NC_089202.1, read as the reverse complement.
CCACGCCCCCCACACCTACAAGAAGACCTACCAAGAAACCCAAGAGACCCAAAACCACACCAGTTCCCAAAGAGCCAAAGACTTCAACAGCAAAGCCCCCCAGACGCACCACGCCGTCAGGTGGAGTCGTCCCTGACCCGTTCAACAAGAAGCCCTCCCTGCGTAACCCCATTGACCAGGTCAACGCACTGGTGGGCACCTACTTTGAGGTGAAAATCCCGTCTGATACATTCTTTGATCCAGAGGATGGAACTACAGACAAGCTGCGTCTCACTCTGAGGCAGAACCACAATGAAGTGGTTGGAGAGGGCTCCTGGATCCAGTTCAACACCACCAGCCAGCTTCTGTACGGCCTTCCTGATGTCCAACACGTTGGGAAACATGAATATTTCATGCAGGCTGCCGACAAAGGTGGCCTGACTGCAATCGATGCTTTTGAGGTCCGTGTGAGCCGCTGGCCCATCAATGACAAGACCCCTGCCATCTTCACGGCTCGCTTTGATGGTGATCCACGGTCAGTGACAAACGACATCCACAAGAAGATCCTCCTGGTCAAGAAGCTGGCATACGCTCTCGGGGACAGAAACAGCAGCACAGTCAGTCTCAGGAACATCAGCAAAGGCTCCATTGTGGTCGAGTGGACTAACACCAGCCTCCCAACACAGCCATGCCCCAAAGAACAGCTACAAGTCATGAGCAGGACTCTCGCTAGTGCTGATGGGAAGCCCTCACAGACCTTTAGGTATTCTATGGAGCCTGAATTCAGACCTCTGGATGTCATGGTGAAGGGACGTGCCAGCTGCAGGATGTTTTCCTTCATCCCCCCAGGAGAGATCGACATCCCTGAACCTCCGGCAGTCACTCCAGCTCTGGGGACAGGCAGGCAGAGCACAGATGATGTTTACCTCCACACAGTCATTCCTGCTGTGGTGGTGGCAGCCATCTTGCTCATAGCAGGTATCATAGCGATGATCTGCTATAGGAAGAAGAGAAAAGGCAAGCTGACCATTGAAGATCAGGCCACCTTTATCAAAAAAGGTGTACCTATCATATTTGCTGATGAGCTGGACGACTCTAAGCCGCCTCCTTCTTCCAGTATGCCCCTGATTCTGCAGGAGGAGAAGCCCCCACTCCCGCCCCCTGAGTACCCCAACATGGCCACTCCAGAGACCACTCCCCTCAACCAGGAGCTTCTGGGGGAGTACACCGCTCTGCGGGACGAGGACCCAAACGCCCCTCCCTACCAGCCGCCACCTCCCTTTACCACCCCGATGGAGGGCAAAGGCTCCCGTCCCAAGAACATGACCCCCTACAGATCTCCTCCTCCCTACGTGCCCCCCTAAGACTGGTGTGACCCTCCTCTCATGGGGTGGAGGGAGAAAACGCCTGAGGAACTGTGACGGTTTCCATCCTGATGTTCGTCTGTCAGGACTTCAACAGGGAGAGATGACAAAAGGTGCTAAAGTACAACACAGTTACGGGGGACTATGGTGGGGGAGGGGCAGCCGTGAGGTGGGTGGGGTTTTCAGTAGACAAATGGGGTATTTGGTTAGAACAGCTGGGTGGGACTACTTTTTTAGTGGAAGCCCAGCTACTACAGTGGCCTAAGACAAACAAGCTGTCATCACATTGGCTGTCAGAAGACCATGTGGTCAGAGGTGACAAATGGGAGACAAGCTCTCCCTTCCCAGCATCTGCATTTTTTTGTCTTTCTCTGTTTGTTTAAAATTCTGGCTTTTATTTAGTGTTGTCATCATTATCCCAACATTTGATTCTTTTTGTTCTGGACTGAATGTTTTTCCTAACAGCTCGTCTTTTGTCGTTCTTTGAAATCAAACCTGAAGAGAGTGAACTGCCATCAGACCTCTGCAGGCGACAACAACTGTTTTTAATCAGGAAAGTGAATATTAAAACCTTCTCACAAGGATCTGACAACACTGTGTGTGTGTGTGTGTGTGTGTGTGTGTGTGTGTGTGTGTGTGTGTGTGTGTGTGTGTGTGTGTGTGTGTGTGTGTGTGTGTGTGTGTGTGTGTGTGTGTGTGTGTGTGTGTGTGTGTGTGTGAGTGAATGAGGGGGTCTGTTTGATCAGATTTAATACAGTTTGCCTTTTAACACGAGTTGTCTGTTTCTATCCTTATTCACGGCGTCTAGTAAAGATGAGAATAACAAGGTAGCCTAAAAAGATTTAGAGATGAATAATAAATACTTTGTTTGTGTCACTGGTTTTGAATTCACTGTATCTCTGGAGGATTGTGTTACTTCTTTAGTGGAGGAAGAACGCAGGTAGAAAAGGACTGCCTCACTAAAATAACCTGCAACAACTCTTTATGCCTGTTTTACAATAAGCCAATAAATGTTATGTTTCATGATGTTCACTCAGCAGACATTGCCATGCTCAGGAAGCACAAACAGTCATAACGTCACAGGGATCAGCAGCTGAAAGACTAAAGATGGTGGACGGACATTTGGACTCTTTGTTTAGACAACAGGGAACATTTGGATGCCATATTTTAGGTTTCATTCAGATGTCTGATTCTAACATTTGACCCATATCTTAAGCTTAACAAAATGAACAGCCGTTTTCCACATCCACTAGCTCCTTAAAAACAGGTACAGGAGTCCTTGAGGTTATTTTGGATCTGAGATTATTATATTTTTATGTTTGGAGGCAGTCCTTCTCTTCAGTCTGAGGACAAACGTTGTGCCATAACTGTCCCTGATGGGACTGAATAGATATATTCACATTTGAGAGGTCACAGCTGAGATGGCCACGTGTTTCAAAATGAGGCAGGAAGATGAAACAACCTTGAGTCTCCAGCAGCTATCTCTCTGAATGAAGCTCAATAAAATGTTCCTTCTAATTTTTTAAAAAGTTTTTGATACAGCCTGAAATGGTTCGATAATAAAGTGATTTATAAAATCTTAGTTTAGAATTTCAATTATGATTCAGTTATGTGCACTTTGTTTTTTTTGTCATGGGTCACATATTTTACGAGTTTTATTTTATCCTGTGTGTTTGCATATCAAATGTATCTCCCACTATACAAAGATGGAATGACCGATCTTTAATGTAATCACAAACTTTATTTTTTGTCCTTCTGTTTGCTAATGAGTTCAACTGAAAGTGATCCTCTGCAATAATAATGTAAGGCACAGTCCACTGGCTGACTGTCGGTGACTCACGTTGTCATAATATTGTTGGTTTTTTGCAGGATGCCAAGGCTTTTTGCTTTTCAAGTGTGCATTGTCATAATAAAACCAACTGGTACGATTTAAACCAATCAGCCTCTTTCATTCATTATTTCCCGCCTTTTCTTGTCCTGGGGGATTTTTCTGACCTCGGAAAATGTCTCATCCTGTCATCTTCTCGATCAAACTCTGACTGATGTTTATGGATGAGCTTTTTGATCACTGTCACTTTTCTGCTGCTCCCACTTAGCCTTGAATTGATAAATCAATGTGTGTGATGCCCACAGGAGGTTTCAGCTCTAGAGACAGCTTGCTGCCTGGCAACCGTCTCCGTTCTGTGGACATCCTGCTGTCCTTTTTTATCCGGAGTTATTCTGCAGCTGAATGACGAGTGGGACTATTCAGTTTGAAAGCTGTGTGAAAACACTCTCAGCTCCATCAGTCTCTCAGCATACAGATAATTTACATTGATTATTCAGAGTATTGATCAGCTCTGTTGCACCTCTGTGATATTTCATGACACAGTGTCATCTGAAGGCCATGACGAATGAGTTCCTCAGATATCACTAACTGCTGGAGGAAAACCAATCGCAGTGATGACAAAGATTAATGAAGGTTTGATCCGACTTTGATGTAGTCACCAGGACACATGGGATATATTTTCTGTCTTTGAGTTTAGCTAATGTTTAAAGAAAACAGCATCTGACGTCGGGGTCAGGGATTCTATTTCTGTATTCTGATCATTTTTTTCTGACTAAGGGCGCGGTCATACTGGCAATCCGTACCGTGCCCAAGCACGCTTCAACCCTAAAGTCCAGTTTGTTTGGCCAATGTGACCGCTCCGTGTGACATTTCATGCACGTGGGCACACAACGCTGACAGCCTTCATTCTGGAGAAATCCAGAGTTTCATGGCTGTGTCTGACTAACATGACTCAAAATAAGCAACAAAGTAGCTTTCATGTTCTCTGTGTTGTCTTCTCCGATGTGCGGCCACGGACTCGCCCAGGGAATCGGCCGCGCGTCTCTTTTTTTTTTTTTTTCTTGACTCTGCCTGTTTGTAAACTGAGCACGGTTGATAATAACATAAAGTATGCATGTGTTGTATTACGACGTTATGTAAGAGGCAACCGTGCTTAGGCACAGTCCATCTTTACAGCTGCAGTTCCTCCAGTGTCCACTAGAGTCTGTCTCCTGCAGTGAGTCAGTCCCCATAGAGCTCTATGTTAAAATCTCCATCTTTACAGCTGCAGTTCCTCCAGTGTCCACTAGAGTCTGTCTCCTGCAGTGAGTCAGTACCCATGGAGCCCCTGTGAGGGAGATCACTATGGTGTCTCACTTAAGGTGGTGAGATAATCATCTCTCTGTGCAGTGTCAGGTGTGTATGTGTGACTGATTGGCCCTGATTTGGACCAGGTGTGTTAAACTTTTATATTCCGTTGGGTTGCATCACTCTGTGCTAACTCATTGTCTCACCTTCAGAGATAGTGAGTGGTTGTCTCTGTGTTTCTTGTGTCTGTAGAAGTCTGTGATTCTTCATAAGCAATACTTGCCTTGCTAAATATTTCCAGAAGCTCTATCAGTGTAGGTTGTTGGGGCTGGGAAGTTTTGAGCCAGCCTTTTTGTTTTCTTTATAAACATGGCGTGGTGGCCTTTGTGTCTCAGCTCTCGTGAGTTTCTTTGTTCTTTCCTTTCATCAAGTTTTATCAGCGGTGGTTTAGTTTCACCTCAGGGCTAATTAGTAAAGGACTCCTATTTATTTGGATTGTAACTATTTTGGTTATAGGGATGATCAGATGATCAGCCCCACAGAGAATACAAACAGTAAAAAGTATCGGTGTTGTCCTTCACATCTTCTATTCATCATATTTCACCCTCACTCTGACTCTTATCATGGACTGAACTCTGCTGAGAATCTGATCATGCTGTTAGATTATAGATGTGCTGAGTTTGCATTTCACAGACATAATCAGTCACCTTCAGAGAAGCAGACAGGCTCAATCTATCACAGCTAGATGTTAGAATGATTTGTAGTCTGAATGTGTCTACAACCTGCAACAGCCTGCAGCAACCTGCCGTGACCTGCAGCGACCTGCCGTGACCTGCAGCGACCTGCCGTGACCTGCAGCGACCTGCCGTGACCTGCAGCGACCTGCCGTGACCTGCAGCGACCTGCAGCGACCTGCCGTGACCTGCAGCGACCTGCCGTGACCTGCAGCGACCTGCCGTGACCTGCAGCGACCTGCCGTGACCTGCAGCGACCTGCAGCAACGTAGCAACATGAAGGACTGATAGAGTCTGAGGGCTGATTTAGGCCTAAACCCTAACCCCCCATTCATCCATCATCCATCTATCCATCATTCATCCATCCATCCATCATCCATCATCCATTCATCCATTCATCTATCCATCATTCATCCATCCATCCATCATCCATCATCCATTCATCCATTCATCTATCCATCATTCATCCATCCATCCATCATCCATCATCCATTCATCCATTCATCCATCCATCATCCATCATCCATTCATCCATCCATCTATCATCCATCATCCATTCATCCATCCATCATCCATCATCCATTCATCCATCCATCCATCATTCATCCATCCATCCATCCGTCCATCCATCCATCATCCATCATCCATTCATCCATCCATCATCCATCATCCATTCATCCATCCATCATCCATCCATCCATCATCCATCCATCCATCCATCCATCCATCCATCCATCATCCATTCATCCATCATCCATCCATCCATCAGTCATCCATCCATCCATCCATCCATCCATCATCCATTCATCCATCATCCATCATCCATTCATCCATCCATCATCCATTCATCCATCCATCATCCATCATCCATCCATCCATCATCCATCCATCCATCAATCCATGATCCATCCATCCATCACCCATCCATCCATCCATCCATCATCCATTCTTCCATCCATCATCCATCCATCCATCCATCCATCATCCATCATTCATCCATCCATCCATCATCCATTCATCCATCCATCCATCCATCATCCATCATCCATCATCCATCCATCCATCATCCATCCATCCATCA
>NC_089202.1:32778478-32840978 GCF_963930695.1 Labrus bergylta | reverse complement strand
CAAGGCTGAGTCTTCAGATAACAAATGAGCATGAAATTACACACAAGGTTAAAGGACGATTGCACATAGTTTCAGCATATGTTTTATTCAGCATGGCTCGAGGCGATGCAGTTTGTTTATGTGAGCGTACTTTCCTGCTCTCCATAGGAGCTGATAAACAGGCCAAGTAACACACACAAACAAACACACACAAACAAACACACACAGTTAGAAAATATGGTTAAGAAGGGAAAAAAAATTGATGACTGCAGCTGCAACAAAATTTACTAAACTTTTATAAAAGTTAACAAACTAGGCTCCTGTTTTTTGTTGGAAACACATTTATCTTAACATCCATAAAAGGAGCTTTGATGAAACCTCTTGATGCACCCGTTGATTCAGTGTTGTCCTCTTGATTCAGTGTTGTCCTCTTGGTGCAGTGTTGTCCTCTTGATTCAGGGTTGTCCTCTTGGTGCAGTGTTGTCCTCTTGATTCAGGGTTGTCCTCTTGGTGCAGTGTTGTCCTCTTGATTCAGTGTTGGCCTTCTCTTTGCAGTGTTGTCCTCTTGATTCAGTGTTGGCCTTCTCTTTGCAGTGTTGTCCTCTTGATTCAGTGTTGTCCTCTTGGTGCAGTGTTGTCCTCTTGATTCAGTGTTGTCCTCTTGGTGCAGTGTTGTCCTCTTGATTCAGTGTTGGCCTTCTCTTTGCAGTGTTGTCCTCTTGATTCAGTGTTGTCCTCTTGGTGCAGTGTTGTCCTCTTGATTCAGGGTTGGCCTTCTCTTTGCAGTGTTGTCCTCTTGATTCAGTGTTGTCCTCTTGGTGCAGTGTTGTCCTCTTGATTCAGTGTTGTCCTCTTGGTGCAGTGTTGTCCTCTTGATTCAGGGTTGTCCTCTTGGTGCAGTGTTGTCCTCTTGATTCAGTGTTGTCCTCTTGGTGCAGTGTTGTCCTCTTGATTCAGTGTTGTCCTCTTGGTGCAGGGTTGTCCTCTTGATTCAGTGTTGTCCTCTTGGTGCAGGGTTGTCCTCTTGATTCAGTGTTGTCCTCTTGATTCAGGGTTGTCCTCTTGATTCAGTGTTGTCCTCTTGATTCAGGGTTGTCCTCTTGATTCAGGGTTGTCCTCTTGGTGCAGTGTTGTCCTCTTGATTCAGTGTTGTCCTCTTGATTCAGGGTTGGCCTTCTCTTTGCAGTGTTGTCCTCTTGATTCAGTGTTGTCCTCTTGGTGCAGGGTTGTCCTCTTGATTCAGTGTTGTCCTCTTGGTGCAGGGTTGTCCTCTTGATTCAGTGTTGTCCTCTTGATTCAGTGTTGTCCTCTTGATTCAGTGTTGGCCTTCTCTTTGCAGTGTTGTCCTCTTGATTCAGTGTTGGCCTTCTCTTTGCAGTGTTGTCCTCTTGATTCAGTGTTGTCCTCTTGGTGCAGGGTTGTCCTCTTGATTCAGTGTTGTCCTCTTGATTCAGTGTTGTCCTCTTGGTGCAGTGTTGTCCTCTTGATTCAGGGTTGTCCTCTTGGTGCAGTGTTGTCCTCTTGATTCAGTGTTGTCCTCTTGGTGCAGGGTTGTCCTCTTGATTCAGTGTTGTCCTCTTGATTCAGTGTTGTCCTCTTGGTGCAGTGTTGTCCTCTTGGTGCAGTGTTGTCCTCTTGATTCAGGGTTGTCCTCTTGGTTCAGTGTTGTTCTCTTGGTGCAGTGTTGTCCTCTTGGTGCAGTGTTGTCCTCTTGGTGCAGTGTTGTCCTCTTGGTGCAGTGTTGTCCTCTTGGTGCAGTGTTGTCCTCTTGATTCAGTGTTGTCCTCTTGATTCAGTGTTGTCCTCTTGGTGCAGTGTTGTCCTCTTGGTGCAGTGTTGTCCTCTTGGTGCAGGGTTGTCCTCTTGATTCAGTGTTGTCCTCTTGGTGCAGGGTTGTCCTCTTGATTCAGGGTTGTCCTCTTGGTGCAGGGTTGTCCTCTTGATTCAGTGTTGTCCTCTTGGTGCAGTGTTGTCCTCTTGGTGCAGTGTTGTCCTCTTGATTCAGGGTTGTCCTCTTGGTGCAGTGTTGTCCTCTTGGTGCAGTGTTGTCCTCTTGATGCAGTGTTGTCCTCTTGATGCAGCGTTGTCCTCTTGATGCAGCGTTGTCGTCTTCTTGAGTGTTATAACAATCTGAAAGGTTCTTTATATGTTTACAAATGTGTCTGGTCATAAACACACATATTCATCACTTGAATAAATAATCAAACGTTAGTGTGACCTCTGATATAAATTCTGTTTGTGTGTGTAGTAAGACAAATTTTCCTTTTAAAGTGCTGGTATATGTGCACTAGAAACAGAACAGATTGAAGTTAAAAACATGACCGAAAATAATCCATAGAAATGTTTACTGGACAGCGAAGGTCTAGAAAATTCAGAAATATGTGAAAACGTAGTCATTGGGTGACAGCTGGAGATTCCTATTTTAATTCATATAGGAAATAGTAGATTAGAAATAAGTGCAGTCTGATGTAAAAAGAACAATGTGCACGCATCAAATGAAACAAAAGAGATCAACAATGTAAAGACGGTTTATGCCTTTAAATTAATTCACAACAACAGAGCGGAGAAGACAAACAGAAAACATGAAGGAGCACACTTAAATCACTGACTCTGACTTCACACAGTAATTTGCCCGGGGTCTGTCTGGACAACGTCCGAGTACAGTCAGAGTGAAACTTTATTGTTTGGGTTCACAGCTGAAACATTCAGGAGTTTTGTTTACGAGTGAAAACTGATTCTGACTGCTGCTCACCAAGCACACTGAATCTGAGGCACGTTTACCACCTCCCTGAGTCACGAGTCGCCGCCCTGTCCTGCCACAAGGAATCAGCAGGGGGCAGGCTTAGCCACACTGTCACGCCATCACCAGGGATCTCTTAACGCCCCAAGACCTTAGGAAGAGAGAGACACACACACACTGGAGGAGATGTGTGTGTGTGTTTGAAACATTCAGTTCCATGAGATGACGAATAACGAAAGCATCTGTCCTGAAATGAACCACATTCAGTTAGTGGTTTCATAAATCTGCCCACACACACACACACACACACAAATAAACACACTCACACACATTCACACACACTGAATATAAATTATGTCACATTGTTTCAGAAAGAAAGTTTATGGATCAGATTTATGACTGATATAAACAACTCAACATTTCACAATGTTTGTGGTTCTTCAGTCACACGAACATTGTGTTTTCAGCTCGTTGTCAACAGTCTAATATCTTTGCTATATGTTATTATTATCATTAATATCTATTAGCATAGGTGCCACTGACCTGGGGTCTCATTTATAACCGTTGCGTACGCACAGAACGGGGTCTGAAACTGGCGTACGCCTTTTCCCACGCAAAGTCTGTGATCTATAAAAACAAACCTGACGGTAAAATGTGCGCACCAAACTGTGACCCTGGCGTACGTACATTTTGGAGTCATGGGAAATCATCGACACAGACGGTGAAGTGGTGAATTGAAGCCTGCAGATACATATTGATGCCTCTAACACTAAAGATCAAACTTTACTGACAGATCCACGTCATCAGAATCATTCAAACTGATGGTTTTATTTAGGCTATAATCACTCATGTAGTGAGCCGTTTCCGATAAGTCACGTTTCATTATGACAATATATAAACATAAAATTAAAATTAAAAATAAAAGTCCGCCTCTGTATATTTCATCAGCGCCGTCTCGCCTTCATTATCCCAGACGGACCTCAGAGGACCGGACGTGTACACTAATGTAATCACTGATGTAGAGTTAAACATTAGACTAACACAGAGACCACAGAGCCTCCAGTTTTCATTCATATATTTAAATATCGAGCATTTATCATCAAGTGTGGTTTTTAGTTTTAATAAAGATGACTGCGTTAAGACGCACAGAGGCACGGCGGTGGCTTCACACATTTCACCTCCTCCAGACTCAACATGTCTTCATCAGCTGCACGTATTTATTCTGTAAATAATTCAAGTGTGGACATTAAGTCAGGTCATCTCTGAAACCATCATTAGGTCTATAAATCCTCATAATGAGTCACAGAGCAGACCGAGTTTACCACGAAAGAAACGACCAACAATCAAACGTTTTTGTTCGTTGATCAAACTTTTGATTACTAATATGATAGAGTGAGACAGACTGCTGACTGACGGGAGCACTCTGACAATATGAAGAAGTCAGTGTGGGTCCTGTAAACATATTTTTAATATGGATTCTATGCACTCTTTTATAAATGAGACCCCTGATCTATATGAGCTCATTCAAACATGAACCCAACCGGATTAGCTTTCCTGCTGAGTGACAGTTCAGTTCTGAGCAGGTCGGCTTCAGTTATCAGTTCAGGTGCTGTATTTCCTCAAACCATTGGTCCTGGTTAGGCCACATTCACCTCACCTCCTATTATGTATTAAAGCATCATCCAGCCCCTCCTCCTCTACTGCTCACCCTGTTTCTTCAACATGCAAACTGTTGCGAACTAGAATAAACTCACTCGTATCACAAATACCGCTTTAGGCCGTGTTCACAGTTGACCTCTTTTTTCAACTGCCAGCGTCTTTTTCACATACAAGCCTATGAAAAAGGAAAAAGGATGACGCCTTGTGTTTGAGTCTGTGTGACCTGTGTTTGAGTCTGTGTGACCTGTGTTTGAGTCTGTGTGACCTGTGTTTGAGTCTCTGTGACCTGTGTTTGAGTCTGTGTGACCTGTGTTTGAGTCTCTGTGACCTGTGTTTGAGTCTCTGTGACCTGTGTTTGAGTCTGTGTGACCTGTGTTTGAGTTTCTGTGACCTGTGTTTGAGTCTCTGTGACCTGTGTTTGAGTCTGTGTGACCTGTGTTTGAGTCTGTGTGACCTGTGTTTGAGTCTGTGTGACCTGTGTTTGAGTCTCTGTGACCTGTGTTTGAGTCTGTGTGACCTGTGTTTGAGTCTGTGTGACCTGTGTTTGAGTCTGTGTGACCTGTGTTTGATCTCTGTGACCTGTGTTTGATCTCTGTGACCTGTGTTTGAGTCTGTGTGACCTGTGTTTGAGTCTCTGTGACCTGTGTTTGAGTCTCTGTGACCTGTGTTTGAGTCTGTGTGACCTGTGTTTGAGTCTGTGTGACCTGTGTTTGAGTCTGTGTGACCTGTGTTTGATCTCTGTGACCTGTGTTTGAGTCTCTGTGACCTGTGTTTGAGTCTGTGTGACCTGTGTTTGAGTCTCTGTGACCTGTGTTTGAGTCTGTGTGACCTGTGTTTGATCTCTGTGACCTGTGTTTGAGTCTGTGTGACCTGTGTTTGATCTCTGTGACCTGTGTTTGAGTCTGTGTGACCTGTGTTTGAGTCTCTGTGACCTGTGTTTGAGTCTCTGTGACCTGTGTTTGAGTCTGTGTGACCTTATCTGCAGCTCACTTCAGGTAATCACAATTACAATAATAATAATTATTTTTCAATAATCAGAGTTGGTCTCCTCAACGACCTGATGAGGGAAGAACTGAAGTGATGGATCCATTTTTTGATGATATTAAAAACAATAAATGGTGATGAAAGTGTCATACTCTCAGTGATGTATTATATACTCACCTTCACCTCTTTGGCTGCAGCTTCTCAGTGACTCTCATTATTATTTTTATTTTTAATATGAAACTTTTAGTCAACGTTGCAATGAGCTATGATTTTCTTGAGACTGAACCGTTCATTTCTCTGTTCTTTGACATCTGCTCAGTTAAATATTGAGAAACTCTTCAAATCATTAAATTGTCAGTAAGATGACAAAAATATAATTTATGTTGCTCTAAATGATTGTGGTGTAGTTTATAAAAATTGAAGTTTTGATTTAAAGCTTTCCCTGATGTAACACAGATCATTATTCTCTTTATGTCAGTGTGTCCTGAACTCTTCTCTTAAACTAAAAGAGTTAACGTCAGGTACTTTAATAAAGTTTGACAAACAGCCTTCTTGTCATGATTTGTTCTGTTTTAGTTTTGTTTTTCACAGTTTAGATGGTTTTTATCTTTTAGGTCTCATTCTTCCCTGGTGTTTCCCTCTATGTTCTAGTGTTTCTTAATTTTTCCTTCTACAGTGTCTTCAGTGTTTCATGTATTTATTTTGTAGTTGTCCTCAGTGTTTCTTGTCTTGTGTTTTATCCTGCCTCTGTGTGTTTCCCTCCAGTGTCTTCACCTGTGTCATTAGTCTCATCTGTGTCTGATTACCCCTGTGTCTATTTAGTCTCTGTGTTTCTTCCCTTCTGTGTCAGTTCATTGTTGTATGTCAGTTGTCAGTCTACTAGTGTCTCCTTGTTTTTTCGTTTTGGATTTTGATAGTAAGTTTTTGTTTTCCTTTTTTTATTATTAAATACGTTTAGTTTATTCTGCACTTGGGTCCACCTCTCCTTGCTTTTCAATCATTCATGACACTTCTTTAACTATTTAAAAAGTTAAACCTTAATAAACAAGACTTCTCACTTTGTTACTGAATAAAGTCAACATCAACTTGATGAATTAAAATCATAAATGTGTTCATAAATGAAGAAATGTCCTCTGAACAAGCTGAGAGACCAGAAGAGGATATAAATCTGAACATGTGGAACAGGCTGGAACTATGAATGAGTGTGTTCTTTTAAAAATAACTGTTTAATCATTTATTTATTTATTAGCTGCAGGCTGAACAAACAGATGTTTGTATTTGATGGAAACATGAGTTGTCCTGTCACCCTGTGTCATGAGCGGGAAAAAACTAAGAGGAGGACCCAGATGCAGATCTAACAAAATATTTATTTAAACAAAAAGGCAAAAGGCCAACAAAAACTTATTTTCAGAATGTTCAACAAAAAAATCCAAAGATCCAAAACCAGGGAGCCACGAGGAATCAACAGAAAGACTGACATGCAATCACTAACACAGGGAACCTCTGACGTAAGCCCTATTCACACAGGACTAGTATCACCTCGGGATCTCTAGTAATTTGTAATAAACGGGGAGGTCGTCTGTGATCTTAATCCCGTGCGAATCTGCCATGTCCGTAATTTGTAGAGTAAAAATTCCATTGCAAATGACCTACCATATTTCTCCAAACACAGAGGTTATGTGATAATATTAGTCCCGTGGGAATCTGCATCTCTGTGATTTGGGATAGGTTTTTGTTTTTGTGTTTTCTGCACCGGTTTTCTGCCTTTTTCCCGGTCGAGAATTATGCAGGCTGCGTTGGCAATTATAAATGAAAGTTTTAACAGCATTTTGGGTGCAAATTCAGGAGACCCATTCTCAGAAAGAGCAAGCTCAAATCTATCAGAAGAGCGAAATCTCCAAAGATGATAAGATGCATTACATGCATGGAACACTTTTCTGTCTTTTACACATAGGTTACGCAGAGCCTTGTTTTATACGAGTAGCATCTGAGTGTCTGTGTATGGCTCAGTGCGAGTGAGGAGAGAGAGAGAACGAGGGGAGTGTGTGTGCGAGAGGCACGTTACTGATGCCGGGGACCGGAGTAGAATCAGTGCAGAGAAACAACGGTCGGAACGCCGAAGCAGGAAAGGTTAACACTGGACATCATATCCGGGGGATAATGTCAGTAAACTCAAGATAAAACACAGACTTCCCTTAACCCTAGCGAACACGCCGCACGAAAAACGGACGTGGTGTGGTCATTTCTAAATCACGTGAGGTCCCCAGGTAATACTAGTCCCATGTGAATATGGCTATAGACCAACAACACTTAAATGAAATGACAACAAGAGGGAAGGAACACTGAGACTAAATAGACAGGGGTATCAAACACAGGTGAGGACAATCAGGTCCATTAAGGCTGGAGGGAAACACAAGACAAGAAACACTGAGGACAATACAAAAGATCATGAAACACTGAGGACAATACAAAAGATCATGAAACACTGAAGACAATACAAAAGATCATGAAACACTGAGGACAATACAAAAGATCATGAAACACTGAAGACAATACAAAAGATCATGAAACACTGAGGACAATACAAAAGATCATGAAACACTGAGGACAATACAAAAGATCATGAAACACTGAGGACAATACAAAATATCATGAAACACTGAAGACAATACAAAAGATCATGAAACACTGAAGACACAGAGAACTCAACGTAAACACTAATACACCCTAGAATATAGAACACTGTGATAAGAAATGACCAAATACAACAGGAAACACTGAAGACTAAACTATGAAACATTAATACAAAAACACACAAGGAAAACAAGCAACACTAGGATAGATAACAAGGAAACCTAAACTTTGAAATAGACAAAATACAAATTAAATAAGATCAAATCATGACACCCTGCTGTCACAGAGGAAGTGATGTCTGCAGACATTTATTTACTCTTTATTAAAAGTTTGAAACCAACTTAGATACTCCTGAAGACCTCCTGAATCCTCACCAAAACCTCCCAAATCCTCCTAACTTCTTAAAACCCCCAGAAACCTCCAAATACTCCTGAAACCTACAGAATCCTCCAAAAGAATTCCGGTATCCTCCCATAAGTGTGTGTGTGTGTGTCCACATGAGCGCTCAGCAGTAAAACAATGTTTTAGTAAACACACTGTAACATCTGCAGGTAAACAGACTGTAACGTCTGCTGGTAAACAGACTGTAACGTCTGCAGTGGGTAAACAGACTGTAACGTCTGCAGTGGGTAAACAGACTGTAACGTCTGCAGGTAAACAGACTGTAACGTCTGCAGGTAAACAGACTGTAACGTCTGCAGCGGGTAAACAGACTGTAACGTCTGCAGCGGGTAAACAGACTGTAACGTCTGCAGGTATACAGACTGTAACGTCTGCAGGTAAACAGACTGTAACGTCTGCAGCGGGTAAACAGACTGTAACGTCTGCAGCGGGTAAACAGACTGTAACGTCTGCAGGTAAACAGACTGTAACGTCTGCAGGTAAACAGACTGTAACGTCTGCAGGTAAACACACTGTAACATCTGCAGGTAAACAGACTATAACGTCTGCAGCGGGTAAACAGACTGTAACGTCTGCAGGTAAACAGACTGTAACGTCTGCAGCGGGTAAACAGACTGTAACGTCTGCAGCGGGTAAACAGACTGTAACGTCTGCAGGTATACAGACTGTAACGTCTGCAGGTAAACAGACTGTAACGTCTGCAGCGGGTAAACAGACTGTAACGTCTGCAGCGGGTAAACAGACTGTAACGTCTGCAGCGGGTAAACAGACTGTAACGTCTGCAGGTAAACAGACTGTAACGTCTGCAGGTAAACACACTGTAACATCTGCAGGTAAACAGACTATAACGTCTGCAGCGGGTAAACAGACTGTAACGTCTGCAGGTAAACAGACTGTAACGTCTGCAGGTAAACAGACTGTAACGTCTGCAGCGGGTAAACAGACTGTAACGTCTGCAGCGGGTAAACAGACTGTAACGTCTGCAGCGGGTAAACAGACTGTAACGTCTGCAGGTAAACAGACTGTAATGTCTGCAGCGGATAAACAGACTGTAACGTCTACAGGTAAACAGACTGTAACGTCTGCAGGTAAAAAGACTGTAACGTCTGCAGCGGGTAAACAGACTGTAACGTCTGCAGGTAAACAGACTGTAACGTCTGCAGCGGGTAAACAGACTGTAACGTCTGCAGGTAAACAGACTGTAACGTCTGCAGCGGGTAAACAGGCTGTAATGTCTGCAGCAGTTAAACAAACTGTAACGTCTGCAGGTAAACAGACTGTAACGTCTGCAGCGGGTAAACAGACTGTAACGTCTGCAGGTATACAGACTGTAACGTCTGCAGGTAAACAGACTGTAACGTCTGCAGCGGGTAAACAGACTGTAACGTCTGCAGCGGGTAAACAGACTGTAACGTCTGCAGCGGGTAAACAGACTGTAACGTCTGCAGGTAAACAGACTGTAACGTCTGCAGGTAAACACACTGTAACATCTGCAGGTAAACAGACTATAACGTCTGCAGCGGGTAAACAGACTGTAACGTCTGCAGGTAAACAGACTGTAACGTCTGCAGGTAAACAGACTGTAACGTCTGCAGCGGGTAAACAGACTGTAACGTCTGCAGCGGGTAAACAGACTGTAACGTCTGCAGCGGGTAAACAGACTGTAACGTCTGCAGGTAAACAGACTGTAACGTCTGCAGCGGGTAAACAGACTGTAACGTCTGCAGGTAAACAGACTGTAATGTCTGCAGCGGATAAACAGACTGTAACGTCTACAGGTAAACAGACTGTAACGTCTGCAGGTAAAAAGACTGTAACGTCTGCAGCGGGTAAACAGACTGTAACGTCTGCAGGTAAACAGACTGTAACGTCTGCAGCGGGTAAACAGACTGTAACGTCTGCAGGTAAACAGACTGTAACGTCTGCAGCGGGTAAACAGGCTGTAATGTCTGCAGGTAAACAGGCTGTAACATCTGCAGATAAACAGACTGTAACGTCTGCAGCAGGTAAACAGACTGTAACGTCTGCAGCAGGTAAACAGGCTGTAATGTCTGCAGCAGTTAAACAAACTGTAACGTCTGCAGCGGGTAAACAGACTGTAACGTCTGCAGCAGGTAAACAGGCTGTAATGTCTGCAGCAGTTAAACAAACTGTAACGTCTGCAGCGGGTAAACAGACTGTAACGTCTGCAGGTAAACAGACTGTAACGTCTGCAGGTAAACAGACTGTAACGTCTGCAGGTAAACAGACTGTAACGTCTGCAGCGGGTAAACAGACTGTAACGTCTGCAGGTAAACAGACTGTAACGTCTGCAGCGGGTAAACAGACTGTAACGTCTACAGGTAAACAGACTGTAACGTCTGCAGGTAAAAAGACTGTAACGTCTGCAGCGGGTAAACAGACTGTAACGTCTGCAGGTAAACAGACTGTAACGTCTGCAGCGGGTAAACAGACTGTAACGTCTGCAGGTAAACAGACTGTAACGTCTGCTGCGGGTAAACAGGCTGTAATGTCTGCAGGTAAACAGGCTGTAACATCTGCAGGTAAACAGACTGTAACGTCTGCAGCAGGTAAACAGACTGTAACGTCTGCAGCAGGTAAACAGGCTGTAATGTCTGCAGCAGTTAAACAAACTGTAACGTCTGCAGCAGGTAAACAGACTGTAACGTCTGCAGCAGGTAAACAGACTGTAATGTCTGCAGTGGGTAAACAGACTGTAACGTCTGCAGGTAAACAGACTGTAACGTCTGCAGGTAAACAGACTGTAACGTCTGCAGCGGGTAAACAGACTGTAACGTCTGCAGGTAAACAGACTGTAACATCTGCAGGTAAACAGACTGTAATGTCTGCAGCGGGTAAACAGACTGTAACGTCTGCAGGTAAACAGGCTGTAACGTCTGCAGGTAAAAAGACTGTAACGTCTGCAGGTAAACAGACTGTAACGTCTGCAGCGGGTAAACAGACTGTAACGTCTGCAGCAGGTAAACAGACTGTAACGTCTGCAGCAGGTAAACAGGCTGTAACGTCTGCAGCAGTTAAACAAACTGTAACGTCTGCAGCAGGTAAACAGACTGTAACGTCTGCAGCAGGGAAACAGACTGTAACGTCTGCAGCAGGTAAAGAGACTGTAACGTCTGCAGGTAAAAAGACTGTAGCGTCTGCAGCGGGTAAACAGACTGTAATGTCTGCAGCGGGTAAACAGACTGTAACGTCTGCAGCGGGTAAACAGACTGTAACGTCTGCAGCGGGTAAACAGACTGTAACGTCTGCAGGTAAACAGACTGTAATGTCTGCAGCAGTTAAACAAACTGTAACGTCTGCAGCAGGTAAACAGACTGTAACGTCTGCAGCAGGTAAACAGACTGTAATGTCTGCAGTGGGTAAACAGACTGTAACGTCTGCAGGTAAACAGACTGTAACGTCTGCAGCGGGTAAACAGACTGTAACGTCTGCAGCGGGTAAACAGACTGTAACGTCTGCAGCGGGTAATCAGACTGTAACGTCTGCAGCGGGTAAACAGACTGTAACGTCTGCAGGTAAACAGACTGTAACGTCTGCAGCGGGTAAACAGACTGTAACGTCTGCAGGTAAACAGACTGTAACATCTGTAGGTTAACAGACTGTAATGTCTGCAGGTAAAAAGACTGTAACGTCTGCAGGTAAACAGACTGTAACGTCTGCAGCGGGTAAACAGACTGTAACGTCTGCAGCAGGTAAACAGACTGTAACGTCTGCAGCAGGTAAACAGGCTGTAATGTCTGCAGCAGTTAAACAAACTGTAACGTCTGCAGCAGGTAAACAGACTGTAACGTCTGCAGCAGGGAAACAGACTGTAACGTCTGCAGCAGGTAAACAGACTGTAACGTCTGCAGGTAAAAAGACTGTAACGTCTGCAGCGGGTAAACAGACTGTAACGTCTGCAGGTAAACAGACTGTCACGTCTGCAGCGGGTAAACAGACTGTAACGTCTGCAGGTAAAAAGACTGTAACGTCTGCAGCGGGTAAACAGACTGTCACGTCTGCAGGTAAACAGACTGTAACGTCTGCAGGTAAACAGACTGTAACGTCTGCAGCAGGTAAACAGACTGTAACGTCTGCAGCAGGTAAACAGGCTGTAATGTCTGCAGCAGTTAAACAAACTGTAACGTCTGCAGCAGGTAAACAGACTGTAACGTCTGCAGCAGGTAAACAGACTGTAATGTCTGCAGTGGGTAAACAGACTGTAACGTCTGCAGGTAAACAGACTGTAACGTCTGCAGGTAAACAGACTGTAACGTCTGCAGCGGGTAAACAGACTGTAACGTCTGCAGGTAAACAGACTGTAACGTCTGCAGGTAAACAGACTGTAACATCTGCAGGTAAACAGACTGTAATGTCTGCAGCGGGTAAACAGACTGTAACGTCTGCAGGTAAACAGGCTGTAACGTCTGCAGGTAAAAAGACTGTAACGTCTGCAGGTAAACAGACTGTAACGTCTGCAGCGGGTAAACAGACTGTAACGTCTGCAGCAGGTAAACAGACTGTAACGTCTGCAGCAGGTAAACAGGCTGTAACGTTCGCAGCAGTTAAACAAACTGTAACGTCTGCAGCAGGTAAACAGACTGTAACGTCTGCAGCAGGGAAACAGACTGTAATGTCTGCAGCAGTTAAACAAACTGTAACGTCTGCAGCAGGTAAACAGACTGTAACGTCTGCAGCAGGTAAACAGACTGTAACGTCTGCAGGTAAACAGACTGTAACGTCTGCAGGTAAACAGACTGTAACGTCTGCAGCTGGTAAACAGACTGTAACGTCTGCAGGTAAACAGACTGTAACGTCTGCAGCGGGTAAACAGACTGTAACGTTTGCAGGTAAACAGACTGTAACATCTGTAGGTTAACAGACTGTAATGTCTGCAGGTAAAAAGACTGTAACGTCTGCAGGTAAACAGACTGTAACGTCTGCAGCGGGTAAACAGACTGTAACGTCTGCAGCAGGTAAACAGACTGTAACGTCTGCAGCAGGTAAACAGGCTGTAATGTCTGCAGCAGTTAAACAAACTGTAACGTCTGCAGCAGGTAAACAGACTGTAACGTCTGCAGCAGGGAAACAGACTGTAACGTCTGCAGCAGGTAAACAGACTGTAACGTCTGCAGGTAAAAAGACTGTAACGTCTGCAGCGGGTAAACAGACTGTAACGTCTGCAGGTAAAAAGACTGTAACGTCTGCAGCGGGTAAACAGACTGTAACGTCTGCAGGTAAACAGACTGTAACGTCTGCAGGTAAACAGACTGTAACGTCTGCAGCGGGTAAACAGACTGTAACGTCTGCAGGTAAACAGACTGTAACGTCTGCTGCGGGTAAACAGGCTGTAATGTCTGCAGGTAAACAGGCTGTAACATCTGCTGGTAAACAGACTGTAACGTCTGCAGCAGGTAAACAGACTGTAACGTCTGCAGCAGGTAAACAGGCTGTAATGTCTGCAGCAGTTAAACAAACTGTAACGTCTGCAGCAGGTAAACAGACTGTAACGTCTGCAGCGGGTAAACAGACTGTAACGTCTGCAGCGGGTAAACAGACTGTAACGTCTGCAGGTAAACAGACTGTAACGTCTGCAGGTAAACACACTGTAACATCTGCAGGTAAACAGACTATAACGTCTGCAGCGGGTAAACAGACTGTAACGTCTGCAGGTAAACAGACTGTAACGTCTGCAGGTAAACAGACTGTAACGTCTGCAGCGGGTAAACAGACTGTAACGTCTGCAGCGGGTAAACAGACTGTAACGTCTGCAGCGGGTAAACAGACTGTAACGTCTGCAGCGGGTAAACAGACTGTAACGTCTGCAGCGGGTAAACAGACTGTAACGTCTGCAGGTAAACAGACTGTAATGTCTGCAGCGGATAAACAGACTGTAACGTCTACAGGTAAACAGACTGTAACGTCTGCAGGTAAAAAGACTGTAACGTCTGCAGCGGGTAAACAGACTGTAACGTCTGCAGGTAAACAGACTGTAACGTCTGCAGCGGGTAAACAGACTGTAACGTCTGCAGGTAAACAGACTGTAACGTCTGCAGCGGGTAAACAGGCTGTAATGTCTGCAGCAGTTAAACAAACTGTAACGTCTGCAGGTAAACAGACTGTAACGTCTGCAGCGGGTAAACAGACTGTAACGTCTGCAGGTATACAGACTGTAACGTCTGCAGGTAAACAGACTGTAACGTCTGCAGCGGGTAAACAGACTGTAACGTCTGCAGCGGGTAAACAGACTGTAACGTCTGCAGCGGGTAAACAGACTGTAACGTCTGCAGGTAAACAGACTGTAATGTCTGCAGCGGATAAACAGACTGTAACGTCTACAGGTAAACAGACTGTAACGTCTGCAGGTAAAAAGACTGTAACGTCTGCAGCGGGTAAACAGACTGTAACGTCTGCAGGTAAACAGACTGTAACGTCTGCAGCGGGTAAACAGACTGTAACGTCTGCAGGTAAACAGACTGTAACGTCTGCAGCGGGTAAACAGGCTGTAATGTCTGCAGGTAAACAGGCTGTAACATCTGCAGATAAACAGACTGTAACGTCTGCAGCAGGTAAACAGACTGTAACGTCTGCAGCAGGTAAACAGGCTGTAATGTCTGCAGCAGTTAAACAAACTGTAACGTCTGCAGCGGGTAAACAGACTGTAACGTCTGCAGCAGGTAAACAGGCTGTAATGTCTGCAGCAGTTAAACAAACTGTAACGTCTGCAGCGGGTAAACAGACTGTAACGTCTGCAGGTAAACAGACTGTAACGTCTGCAGGTAAACAGACTGTAACGTCTGCAGGTAAACAGACTGTAACGTCTGCAGCGGGTAAACAGACTGTAACGTCTGCAGGTAAACAGACTGTAACGTCTGCAGCGGGTAAACAGACTGTAACGTCTACAGGTAAACAGACTGTAACGTCTGCAGGTAAAAAGACTGTAACGTCTGCAGCGGGTAAACAGACTGTAACGTCTGCAGGTAAACAGACTGTAACGTCTGCAGCGGGTAAACAGACTGTAACGTCTGCAGGTAAACAGACTGTAACGTCTGCTGCGGGTAAACAGGCTGTAATGTCTGCAGGTAAACAGGCTGTAACATCTGCAGGTAAACAGACTGTAACGTCTGCAGCAGGTAAACAGACTGTAACGTCTGCAGCAGGTAAACAGGCTGTAATGTCTGCAGCAGTTAAACAAACTGTAACGTCTGCAGCGGGTAAACAGACTGTAACGTCTGCAGCAGGTAAACAGACTGTAATGTCTGCAGTGGGTAAACAGACTGTAACGTCTGCAGGTAAACAGACTGTAACGTCTGCAGGTAAACAGACTGTAACGTCTGCAGCGGGTAAACAGACTGTAACGTCTGCAGGTAAACAGACTGTAACGTCTGCAGGTAAACAGACTGTAACGTCTGCAGCGGGTAAACAGACTGTAACGTCTGCAGGTAAACAGACTGTAACGTCTGCAGCGGGTAAACAGGCTGTAATGTCTGCAGGTAAACAGGCTGTAACATCTGCAGATAAACAGACTGTAACGTCTGCAGCAGGTAAACAGACTGTAACGTCTGCAGCAGGTAAACAGGCTGTAATGTCTGCAGCAGTTAAACAAACTGTAACGTCTGCAGCGGGTAAACAGACTGTAACGTCTGCAGCAGGTAAACAGGCTGTAATGTCTGCAGCAGTTAAACAAACTGTAACGTCTGCAGCGGGTAAACAGACTGTAACGTCTGCAGGTAAACAGACTGTAACGTCTGCAGGTAAACAGACTGTAACGTCTGCAGGTAAACAGACTGTAACGTCTGCAGCGGGTAAACAGACTGTAACGTCTGCAGGTAAACAGACTGTAACGTCTGCAGCGGGTAAACAGACTGTAACGTCTACAGGTAAACAGACTGTAACGTCTGCAGGTAAAAAGACTGTAACGTCTGCAGCGGGTAAACAGACTGTAACGTCTGCAGGTAAACAGACTGTAACGTCTGCAGCGGGTAAACAGACTGTAACGTCTGCAGGTAAACAGACTGTAACGTCTGCTGCGGGTAAACAGGCTGTAATGTCTGCAGGTAAACAGGCTGTAACATCTGCAGGTAAACAGACTGTAACGTCTGCAGCAGGTAAACAGACTGTAACGTCTGCAGCAGGTAAACAGGCTGTAATGTCTGCAGCAGTTAAACAAACTGTAACGTCTGCAGCGGGTAAACAGACTGTAACGTCTGCAGCAGGTAAACAGACTGTAATGTCTGCAGTGGGTAAACAGACTGTAACGTCTGCAGGTAAACAGACTGTAACGTCTGCAGGTAAACAGACTGTAACGTCTGCAGCGGGTAAACAGACTGTAACGTCTGCAGGTAAACAGACTGTAACGTCTGCAGGTAAACAGACTGTAACATCTGCAGGTAAACAGACTGTAATGTCTGCAGCGGGTAAACAGACTGTAACGTCTGCAGGTAAACAGGCTGTAACGTCTGCAGGTAAAAAGACTGTAACGTCTGCAGGTAAACAGACTGTAACGTCTGCAGCGGGTAAACAGACTGTAACGTCTGCAGCAGGTAAACAGACTGTAACGTCTGCAGCAGGTAAACAGGCTGTAACGTCTGCAGCAGTTAAACAAACTGTAACGTCTGCAGCAGGTAAACAGACTGTAACGTCTGCAGCAGGGAAACAGACTGTAACGTCTGCAGCAGGTAAAGAGACTGTAACGTCTGCAGGTAAAAAGACTGTAGCGTCTGCAGCGGGTAAACAGACTGTAATGTCTGCAGCGGGTAAACAGACTGTAACGTCTGCAGCGGGTAAACAGACTGTAACGTCTGCAGCGGGTAAACAGACTGTAACGTCTGCAGGTAAACAGACTGTAATGTCTGCAGCAGTTAAACAAACTGTAACGTCTGCAGCAGGTAAACAGACTGTAACGTCTGCAGCAGGTAAACAGACTGTAATGTCTGCAGTGGGTAAACAGACTGTAACGTCTGCAGGTAAACAGACTGTAACGTCTGCAGCGGGTAAACAGACTGTAACGTCTGCAGCGGGTAAACAGACTGTAACGTCTGCAGCGGGTAATCAGACTGTAACGTCTGCAGCGGGTAAACAGACTGTAACGTCTGCAGGTAAACAGACTGTAACGTCTGCAGCGGGTAAACAGACTGTAACGTCTGCAGGTAAACAGACTGTAACATCTGTAGGTTAACAGACTGTAATGTCTGCAGGTAAAAAGACTGTAACGTCTGCAGGTAAACAGACTGTAACGTCTGCAGCGGGTAAACAGACTGTAACGTCTGCAGCAGGTAAACAGACTGTAACGTCTGCAGCAGGTAAACAGGCTGTAATGTCTGCAGCAGTTAAACAAACTGTAACGTCTGCAGCAGGTAAACAGACTGTAACGTCTGCAGCAGGGAAACAGACTGTAACGTCTGCAGCAGGTAAACAGACTGTAACGTCTGCAGGTAAAAAGACTGTAACGTCTGCAGCGGGTAAACAGACTGTAACGTCTGCAGGTAAACAGACTGTCACGTCTGCAGGTAAACAGACTGTAACGTCTGCAGGTAAACAGACTGTAACGTCTGCAGCAGGTAAACAGACTGTAACGTCTGCAGCAGGTAAACAGGCTGTAATGTCTGCAGCAGTTAAACAAACTGTAACGTCTGCAGCAGGTAAACAGACTGTAACGTCTGCAGCAGGTAAACAGACTGTAATGTCTGCAGTGGGTAAACAGACTGTAACGTCTGCAGGTAAACAGACTGTAACGTCTGCAGGTAAACAGACTGTAACGTCTGCAGCGGGTAAACAGACTGTAACGTCTGCAGGTAAACAGACTGTAACGTCTGCAGGTAAACAGAATGTAACATCTGCAGGTAAACAGACTGTAATGTCTGCAGCGGGTAAACAGACTGTAACGTCTGCAGGTAAACAGGCTGTAACGTCTGCAGGTAAAAAGACTGTAACGTCTGCAGGTAAACAGACTGTAACGTCTGCAGCGGGTAAACAGACTGTAACGTCTGCAGCAGGTAAACAGACTGTAACGTCTGCAGCAGGTAAACAGGCTGTAACGTCTGCAGCAGTTAAACAAACTGTAACGTCTGCAGCAGGTAAACAGACTGTAACGTCTGCAGCAGGGAAACAGACTGTAACGTCTGCAGCAGGTAAACAGACTGTAACGTCTGCAGGTAAAAAGACTGTAGCGTCTGCAGCGGGTAAACAGACTGTAATGTCTGCAGCGGGTAAACAGACTGTAACGTCTGCAGCGGGTAAACAGACTGTAACGTCTGCAGCGGGTAAACAGACTGTAACGTCTGCAGGTAAACAGACTGTAATGTCTGCAGCAGTTAAACAAACTGTAACGTCTGCAGCAGGTAAACAGACTGTAACGTCTGCAGCAGGTAAACAGACTGTAATGTCTGCAGTGGGTAAACAGACTGTAACGTCTGCAGGTAAACAGACTGTAACGTCTGCAGGTAAACAGACTGTAACGTCTGCAGCGGGTAAACAGACTGTAACGTCTGCAGGTAAACAGACTGTAACGTCTGCAGCGGGTAAACAGACTGTAACGTTTGCAGGTAAACAGACTGTAACATCTGTAGGTTAACAGACTGTAATGTCTGCAGGTAAAAAGACTGTAACGTCTGCAGGTAAACAGACTGTAACGTCTGCAGCGGGTAAACAGACTGTAACGTCTGCAGCAGGTAAACAGACTGTAACGTCTGCAGCAGGTAAACAGGCTGTAATGTCTGCAGCAGTTAAACAAACTGTAACGTCTGCAGCAGGTAAACAGACTGTAACGTCTGCAGCAGGGAAACAGACTGTAACGTCTGCAGCAGGTAAACAGACTGTAACGTCTGCAGCAGGGAAACAGACTGTAACGTCTGCAGCAGGTAAACAGACTGTAACGTCTGCAGGTAAAAAGACTGTAACGTCTGCAGCGGGTAAACAGACTGTAACGTCTGCAGGTAAAAAGACTGTAACGTCTGCAGCGGGTAAACAGACTGTAACGTCTGCAGGTAAACAGACTGTAACGTCTGCAGGTAAACAGACTGTAACGTCTGCAGCGGGTAAACAGACTGTAACGTCTGCAGGTAAACAGACTGTAACGTCTGCTGCGGGTAAACAGGCTGTAATGTCTGCAGGTAAACAGGCTGTAACATCTGCTGGTAAACAGACTGTAACGTCTGCAGCAGGTAAACAGACTGTAACGTCTGCAGCAGGTAAACAGGCTGTAATGTCTGCAGCAGTTAAACAAACTGTAACGTCTGCAGCAGGTAAACAGACTGTAACGTCTGCAGCAGGTAAACAGACTGTAATGTCTGCAGCGGGTAAACAGACTGTAACGTCTGCAGGTAAACAGGCTGTAACGTCTGCAGGTAAAAAGACTGTAACGTCTGCAGGTAAACAGACTGTAACGTCTGCAGCGGGTAAACAGACTGTAACGTCTGCAGCAGGTAAACAGACTGTAACGTCTGCAGGTAAACAGACTGTAACGTCTGCAGGTAAACAGACTGTAACGTCTGCAGCGGGTAAACAGACTGTAACGTCTGCAGCGGGTAAACAGACTGTAACGTCTACAGGTAAACAGACTGTAACGTCTGCAGGTAAAAAGACTGTAACGTCTGCAGCGGGTAAACAGACTGTAACGTCTACAGGTAAACAGACTGTAACGTCTGCAGGTAAACAGACTGTAACGTCTGCAGCGGGTAAACAGACTGTAACGTCTGCAGGTAAACAGACTGTAACGTCTGCAGCGGGTAAACAGACTGTAATGTCTGCAGCGGGTAAACAGACTGTAACGTCTGCAGCGGGTAAACAGACTGTAACGTCTGCAGCGGGTAAACAGACTGTAACGTCTGCAGGTAAACAGACTGTAACGTCTGCAGGTAAACAGACTGTAACGTCTGCAGCAGGTAAACAGGCTGTAATGTCTGCAGGTAAACAGGCTGTAACATCTGCAGGTAAACAGACTGTAACGTCTGCAGCAGGTAAACAGACTGTAACGTCTGCAGCAGGTAAACAGGCTGTAATGTCTGCAGCAGTTAAACAAACTGTAACGTCTGCAGCAGGTAAACAGACTGTAACGTCTGCAGCAGGGAAACAGACTGTAACGTCTGCAGCAGGTAAACAGACTGTAACGTCTGCAGGTAAAAAGACTGTAACGTCTGCAGCGGGTAAACAGACTGTAACGTCTGCAGGTAAACAGACTGTAACGTCTGCAGCGGGTAAACAGACTGTAACGTCTGCAGGTAAACAGACTGTCACGTCTGCAGGTAAACAGACTGTAACTTCTGCAGCGGGTAAACAGACTGTAACGTCTGCAGCGGGTAAACAGGCTGTAATGTCTGCAGGTAAACAGGCTGTAACATCTGCAGGTAAACAGACTGTAACGTCTGCAGGTAAACAGACTGTAACGTCTGCAGCGGGTAAACAGACTGTAACGTCTGCAGGTAAACAGACTGTAACGTCTGCAGCGGGTAAACAGACTGTAATGTCTGCAGCGGGTAAACAGACTGTAACGTCTGCAGGTAAACAGGCTGTAACGTCTGCAGGTAAAAAGACTGTAACGTCTGCAGGTAAACAGACTGTAACGTCTGCAGCGGGTAAACAGACTGTCACGTCTGCAGCAGGTAAACAGACTGTAACGTCTGCAGGTAAACAGACTGTAACGTCTGCAGCGGGTAAACAGACTGTAACGTCTGCAGCGGGTAAACAGACTGTAACGTCTGCAGCAGGTAAACAGACTGTAACATCTGCAGGTAAACAGACTGTAATGTCTGCAGCGGGTAAACAGACTGTAACGTCTACAGGTAAACAGACTGTAACGTCTGCAGGTAAAAAGACTGTAACGTCTGCAGTGGGTAAACAGACTGTAACGTCTGCAGGTAAACAGACTGTAACGTCTGCAGGTAAACAGACTGTAACGTCTGCAGGTAAACAGACTGTAACGTCTGCAGCGGGTAAACAGACTGTAACGTCTGCAGGTAAACAGACTGTAACGTCTGCAGCGGGTAAACAGACTGTAACGTCTGCAGGTAAACAGACTGTCACGTCTGCAGGTAAACAGACTGTAACTTCTGCAGCGGGTAAACAGACTGTAACGTCTGCAGGTAAACAGGCTGTAACGTCTGCAGGTAAACAGACTGTAACGTCTGCAGCGGGTAAACAGACTGTAACGTCTGCAGCAGGTAAACAGACTGTAACGTCTGCAGGTAAACAGACTGTAACGTCTGCAGGTAAACAGACTGTAACGTCTGCAGCGGGTAAACAGACTGTAACGTCTGCAGCGGGTAAACAGACTGTAACGTCTGCAGCGGGTAAACAGACTGTAACGTCTGCAGCGGGTAAACAGGCTGTAATGTCTGCAGGTAAACAGGCTGTAACATCTGCAGGTAAACAGACTGTAATGCCTGCAGCGGGTAAACAGACTGTAACGTCTGCAGCAGGTAAACAGACTGTAACATCTGCAGGTAAACAGACTGTAATGCCTGCAGCGGGTAAACAGACTGTAACGTCTACAGGTAAACAGACTGTAACGTCTGCAGGTAAAAAGACTGTAACGTCTGCAGCGGGTAAACAGACTGTAACGTCTGCAGGTAAACAGACTGTAACGTCTGCAGGTAAACAGACTGTAACGTCTGCAGCAGGTAAACAGGCTGTAATGTCTGCAGGTAAACAGACTGTAACATCTGCAGGTAAACAGACTGTAACGTCTGCAGCAGGTAAACAGACTGTAACGTCTGCAGCAGGTAAACAGACTGTAACGTCTGCAGCAGGTAAACAGGCTGTAATGTCTGCAGCAGTTAAACAAACTGTAACGTCTGCAGCAGGTAAACAGACTGTAACGTCTGCAGCAGGTAAACAGACTGTAATGTCTGCAGCGGGTAAACAGACTGTAACGTCTGCAGGTAAACAGACTGTAACGTCTGCAGGTAAACAGACTGTAACGTCTGCAGCGGGTAAACAGACTGTAACGTCTGCAGTTAAACAGGCTGTAACGTCTGCAGGTAAAAAGACTGTAACGTCTGCAGGTAAACAGACTGTAACGTCTGCAGCGGGTAAACAGACTGTAACGTCTGCAGCAGGTAAACAGACTGTAACGTCTGCAGGTAAACAGACTGTAACGTCTGCAGGTAAACAGACTGTAACGTCTGCAGCGGGTAAACAGACTGTAACGTCTGCAGCGGGTAAACAGACTGTAACGTCTACAGGTAAACAGAATGTAACGTCTGCAGGTAAAAAGACTGTAACGTCTGCAGCGGGTAAACAGACTGTAACGTCTACAGGTAAACAGACTGTAACGTCTGCAGGTAAAAAGACTGTAACGTCTGCAGCGGGTAAACAGACTGTAACGTCTGCAGGTAAACAGACTGTAACGTCTGCAGCGGGTAAACAGACTGTAATGTCTGCAGCGGGTAAACAGACTGTAACGTCTGCAGCGGGTAAACAGACTGTAACGTCTGCAGCGGGTAAACAGACTGTAACGTCTGCAGGTAAACAGACTGTAACGTCTGCAGCAGGTAAACAGGCTGTAATGTCTGCAGGTAAACAGGCTGTAACATCTGCAGGTAAACAGACTGTAACGTCTGCAGCAGGTAAACAGACTGTAACGTCTGCAGCAGGTAAACAGGCTGTAATGTCTGCAGCAGTTAAACAAACTGTAACGTCTGCAGCAGGTAAATAGACTGTAACGTCTGCAGCAGGGAAACAGACTGTAACGTCTGCAGCAGGTAAACAGACTGTAACGTCTGCAGGTAAAAAGACTGTAACGTCTGCAGCGGGTAAACAGACTGTAACGTCTGCAGGTAAACAGACTGTAACGTCTGCAGCGGGTAAACAGACTGTAACGTCTGCAGGTAAACAGACTGTCACGTCTGCAGGTAAACAGACTGTAACTTCTGCAGCGGGTAAACAGACTGTAACGTCTGCAGGTAAACAGGCTGTAACGTCTGCAGCGGGTAAACAGACTGTAACGTCTGCAGGTAAACAGACTGTAACGTCTGCAGCAGGTAAACAGGCTGTAATGTCTGCAGGTAAACAGGCTGTAACATCTGCAGGTAAACAGACTGTAACGTCTGCAGCAGGTAAACAGACTGTAACGTCTGCAGCAGGTAAACAGGCTGTAATGTCTGCAGCAGTTAAACAAACTGTAACGTCTGCAGCAGGTAAACAGACTGTAACGTCTGCAGCAGGGAAACAGACTGTAACGTCTGCAGCAGGTAAACAGACTGTAACGTCTGCAGGTAAAAAGACTGTAACGTCTGCAGCGGGTAAACAGACTGTAACGTCTGCAGGTAAACAGACTGTAACGTCTGCAGCGGGTAAACAGACTGTAACGTCTGCAGGTAAACAGACTGTCACGTCTGCAGGTAAACAGACTGTAACTTCTGCAGCGGGTAAACAGACTGTAACGTCTGCAGGTAAACAGGCTGTAACGTCTGCAGGTAAACAGACTGTAACGTCTGCAGCGGGTAAACAGACTGTAACGTCTGCAGCAGGTAAACAGACTGTAACGTCTGCAGGTAAACAGACTGTAACGTCTGCAGGTAAACAGACTGTAACGTCTGCAGCGGGTAAACAGACTGTAACGTCTGCAGCGGGTAAACAGACTGTAACGTCTGCAGCGGGTAATCAGACTGTAACGTCTGCAGCAGGTAAACAGACTGTAACGTCTGCAGCGGGTAAACAGGCTGTAATGTCTGCAGGTAAACAGGCTGTAACATCTGCAGGTAAACAGACTGTAACGTCTGCAGGTAAACAGACTGTAACGTCTGCAGCGGGTAAACAGACTGTAACGTCTGCAGGTAAACAGACTGTAACGTCTGCAGCGGGTAAACAGACTGTAATGTCTGCAGCGGGTAAACAGACTGTAACGTCTGCAGGTAAACAGGCTGTAACGTCTGCAGGTAAAAAGACTGTAACGTCTGCAGGTAAACAGACTGTAACGTCTGCAGCGGGTAAACAGACTGTCACGTCTGCAGCAGGTAAACAGACTGTAACGTCTGCAGGTAAACAGACTGTAACGTCTGCAGGTAAACAGACTGTAACGTCTGCAGCGGGTAAACAGACTGTAACGTCTGCAGCGGGTAAACAGACTGTAACGTCTGCAGCAGGTAAACAGACTGTAACATCTGCAGGTAAACAGACTGTAATGTCTGCAGCGGGTAAACAGACTGTAACGTCTACAGGTAAACAGACTGTAACGTCTGCAGGTAAAAAGACTGTAACGTCTGCAGCGGGTAAACAGACTGTAACGTCTGCAGGTAAACAGACTGTAACGTCTGCAGGTAAACAGACTGTAACGTCTGCAGCAGGTAAACAGGCTGTAATGTCTGCAGGTAAACAGGCTGTAACATCTGCAGGTAAACAGACTGTAACGTCTGCAGCAGGTAAACAGACTGTAACGTCTGCAGCAGGTAAACAGGCTGTAATGTCTGCAGCAGTTAAACAAACTGTAACGTCTGCAGCAGGTAAACAGACTGTAACGTCTGCTGCAGGGAAACAGACTGTAACGTCTGCAGCAGGTAAACAGACTGTAACGTCTGCAGGTAAAAAGACTGTAACGTCTGCAGCGGGTAAACAGACTGTAACGTCTGCAGGTAAACAGACTGTAACGTCTGCAGGTAAACAGACTGTAACGTCTGCAGCGGGTAAACAGACTGTAACGTCTGCAGGTAAACAGACTGTAACGTCTGCAGCGGGTAAACAGGCTCTAATGTCTGCAGGTAAACAGGCTGTAACATCTGCAGGTAAACAGACTGTAACGTCTGCAGCAGGTAAACAGACTGTAACGTCTGCAGCACGTAAACAGGCTGTAATGTCTGCAGCAGTTAAACAAACTGTAACGTCTGCAGCAGGTAAACAGACTGTAACGTCTGCAGCAGGTAAACAGACTGTAACGTCTGCAGCAGGTAAACAGGCTGTAATGTCTGCAGAATTTAAACAAACTGTAACGTCTGCAGCAGGTAAACAGACTGTAACGTCTGTTCTCTACATCTGGGATGTTTTGTTTTGTCAGACATCGAGACAGCCGAAGAGCAGGAGTAGGAGCAGGAAGAGAAGCTGAGGTTGAGATCAATATTTTCTGTATACAGTTTATGCCTCAGACGAAATGTTGTGATTGTTTTATTTTTCCCATCGATGTCAGGTGAAAGGTTAAAGAAGAAATATGAGCTCTTCCACCATCAGGACTTTTATTCAGAGGTGAATACATTAATAAAAGCTAAATGTTATCACCAATTAAAGAGCAGCAGCAGAGTTACAGCGAGGCAGTAAAACATTGTGATGCTGTCTGCTCTTTAAACCATGAAGGTCAGAACTTTATTCATAGACAAAGAGATGTGCTTCATGTTTAAAATAGTTATTAACGGACTCACTGAGTGCTCCCTGAATGCACCGTCACAGAGATATTCTGGACTGTTATAGCTCACGTCACACAGCACACAAAGATTTAACATGTGGCTCTTTAGGTTCACCCCCCCTGAAGTGCAGAGATCTACATCCAAGATGGCTGGAGCTCCACCAGGTCAATAAATAATATTTCAAGTGAGAAATATTCTTCATACACCAAATTTCCCCCCTCAAAATTACAACCCCCCTCTCCCTGTAGTTGGTTGGATCCAAAAGTAACTGCATGAGGTACCAACTAATTAAAGAAAAACTCCCACAACCCTCAGCTTCTATGTTGTTGTCTTTTCTCATGGGTGGGCGAGGAAAAGCTGTGTGACCCGTGAAGAGAAAGAGACAAGTGACCCACGAATGAGCACAGGAAATAGGGTGTTAGGGGAGGGGTTTAAGGTGAAGAGGAGGATGGAAACTGAGCAGGATGGAGGGGGCATGGAGCTGCAGGTAGTTGCAAGTTGTTGGATGCGTTTGGACTTCATTTATTTTTTGGAATTGTCATGAAAAACAGATTCAACATGTAGGGTTCAGTAAGAGGTCTTGACCCGCTGAAGCACAGAGAGGTCATCGCCCTGTTGACACTCTTAGACCTCCAATAAGTCCTGTCTTCCCCCTCTCCCACCTCTCTCACCCTCAACCCATCATGTCCTCTGTCTACTTAGAATATTTGTATATGTGTGTGTGTTGATGAAGAGTCTCTGACTTCAGTCCTGATTGGAGGATATTTATCACTCACTGTTCTTCTACTGCTGTTGAATATTGTCGGAGCGCGCTCTCTGCTGCAAGCTCAGGGAACTACAACATCCCAATAAAGTTAGGGGTTAGGGTTAGGGTAGGGTAAGGTAGGGGACGCTACAAGGGGCACGGGCACTCGGGGGATGATGGCTATTAAAATATGTTTAAAACCTCCTTAAAAACCACCCCGCTGTGTTTTGATAAAAGCCCTCTAAGAAAGTTTAAAATTTGGATAAAAGGGTGACCGGACCACCAGGAGAGGTAGGCGGAGCTCTATTGTTAATTAAAAGCCTCCGGTGTCCGAGGGCCTCTGATAAAACCATCTGAGGAACGCCCAGACGACGGCCACTGCTAAATAATATATTAATAACACTAAAGTAAAAGTAATAAATAAATAAAGGAAAGATCTTAAAAGTGCCTTGAAATGAAGGCGTTAAAGCCGTCTAAAAAGGTCTGCATATATAAAGTGCATCAAACAATAAAATAAGTGCTTCTAAAAGACAAGTTAAAAAATAATAAGAATAAAACACACACAAAGCCATCAAAGTTAAATATATATGCCCTTGCACATGATAATAAGAGAACAAGTACACATGATAATAAGAGAACAAGTACACATGATAATAAGAGAACAAGTACATATGTCAATAAGAAAACAAGTACACGTCAATAAGAGAACAAGTACACATGTCAACAAGAGAACAAGTACACATGTCAACAAGAGAACAAGTACACATGATAATAAGAGAACAAGTACACATGATAATAACAGAACAAGTACATGTCAATAAGAGAACAAGTACACATATCAACAAGAGAACAAGTACACATGATAATAAGAGAACAAGTACACGTTTCAACAAGAGAACAAGTACACATGATAATAAGAGAACAAGTACACATGATAATAAGAGAACAAGTACACATGATAATAAGAGAACAAGTACACGTTTCAACAAGAGAACAAGTACACATGATAATAAGAGAACAAATACACATGATAATAAGAGAACAAGTACACATGATAATAAGAGAACAAGTACACATGTCAATAAGAGAACGAGTACACATCAATAAGAGAACAAATAGACATTTCAACAAGAGAACAAGTACAAATGATAATAAGAGAACAAGTACACATGATAATAAGAGAACAAATACACATGTCAATAAGAGAACAAGTACACATGATAATAAGCGAACAAGTACACATGATAATAAGAGAACAAGTACACATGATAATAAGAGAACAAGTACACATTTCAACAAGAGAACAAGTACACATGATAATAAGAGAACAAGTACACATGTCAATAAGAGAACAAATACACGTCAATAAGAGAACAAGTAGACATGATAATAAGAGAACAAGTACACATGTCAATAAGAGAACAAGTACACGTCAATAAGAGAACAAATACAAATGATAATAAGAGAACAAGTACACATGTCAATAAGAGAACAAGTACACGTCAATAAGAGAACAAATACAAATGATAATAAGAGAACAAGTACACATGTCAATAAGAGAACAAGTACACATGTCAATAAGAGAACAAATACACGTCAACAAGAGAACAAGTACACATGTCAATAAGAGAACAAGTACACGTCAATAAGAGAACAAGTAGACATGATAATAAGAGAACAAGTACACATGATAATAAGAGAACAAGTACATGTCAATAAGAGAACAAGTACACATGTCAATAAGAGAACAAGTACACGTCAATAAGAGAACAAGTAGACATGTCAATAAGAGAACAAGTACACATGTCAATAAGAGAACAAGTACACGTCAATAAGAGAACAAGTAGACATTTCAACAAGAGAACAAGTACAAATGATAATAAGGGAACAAATACAAATGATAATAAGAGAACAAGTACACATGATAATAAGAGAACAAGTACACATGATAATAAGAGAACAAGTACACATGTCAATAAGAGAACGAGTACACATCAATAAGAGAACAAATAGACATTTCAACAAGAGAACAAGTACAAATGATAATAAGAGAACAAGTACACATGATAATAAGAGAACAAATACACATGTCAATAAGAGAACAAGTACACATGATAATAAGCGAACAAGTACACATGATAATAAGAGAACAAGTACACATGATAATAAGAGAACAAGTACACATTTCAACAAGAGAACAAGTACACATGATAATAAGAGAACAAGTACACATGTCAATAAGAGAACAAATACACGTCAATAAGAGAACAAGTAGACATGATAATAAGAGAACAAGTACACATGTCAATAAGAGAACAAGTACACGTCAATAAGAGAACAAATACAAATGATAATAAGAGAACAAGTACACATGTCAATAAGAGAACAAATACACGTCAACAAGAGAACAAGTACAAATGATAATAAGAGAACAAGTACACATGTCAATAAGAGAACAAGTACACGTCAATAAGAGAACAAGTAGACATGATAATAAGAGAACAAGTACACATGATAATAAGAGAACAAGTACATGTCAATAAGAGAACAAGTACACGTCAATAAGAGAACAAGTAGACATGTCAATAAGAGAACAAGTACACATGTCAATAAGAGAACAAGTACACGTCAATAAGAGAACAAGTAGACATTTCAACAAGAGAACAAGTACAAATGATAATAAGGGAACAAATACAAATGATAATAAGAGAACAAGTACATGTTTTTTTATTTCTTAATTTATTTTGAACGATTAAAAAATAGATGAAAATGAATAAACAAATGAAAAAAAATAAAAACCTGTATAAAATAAAAAAAATAAAAAAGCCAATTTCAATATAATACACATTTGACTCATTTGAAAAGGGATAGGAAGAAGCCTAGGCTTGTGAAGACCTACCACCATTCTTCACCATTAACAAATGCAAAATCCAATAGAATAAACTAAACGGATAATACAAAAGAAAATACTCCAATCGAGCTATTAAGAAAAACAGAACAAAAAAAAGAACAAAATGAACAGGCGCCATTAACATCTGTGAGATTTACATTCTCCTTCCTCATTTCTGTACTTTTCAAAGATGTAACTTTTGTACATTTTTTAAAATTGCATTATATTCACACTTTGTTTAATCGTTTTGTCAAGACCATTCCACAAAACCACCCCACAAATGGAAATACACATACTTTTTAAATTGGTCCGAGCATAATGCTGTTTCAAGTTTAGTTTCCCTCTAAAGTTATAACACCCCTCTCTGTCTTTGAACAGTTTTTGTATGTTTACAGGTAGCAGTTTATTTTTTGCTTTATACATTATTTGTGCAGTCTTAAATTCTACCAGATCCCCAAACTTTAAGCTGTGTAATTTTAAAAACAGTATATTGGTGTGTTCATAATATCCTACATTGTTTACTTACGAATGGCTCTTTTTTGTAGTTTGCTTAGTGATTGTAAGGTGGTTTTGTAGGGGTTGGCCCATACTTCCACAGAGTAATTTAAATATGGTAACACAAGTGAACTATACAGAATATACAGTGCTCTCTCATTCAAAACATGCCTTGCTTTCCCCATCACTCTAATGCTCCGTGCTACTTTTGCTCTCACATGTTTTATATGGGGTTTCCAGCAGATTTTGTGATCAAGAAAAACACCCAGAAATTTATTTTCATACACTCTTTCTATTTCAACATTATTTATCATTACTTTTACTTGTGTATTTATTTTGCGTTTTCCAAACAGCATAATTTTTTATTTTTTTTTATTTAATAATAATTTATTCAAATCAAGCCATGTTTTCAGTTTACTCATTTCTGCTGTGACCCCCTCCAAAAGCTGCTGCAAATTTTCCCCATCACAGAAAATATTAGTGTCATTTGCAAATAACTCAAATTTTAAGAGGTTTGACACCCTACATATATCATTAATATACAAAATAAATAATTTCGGACCCAAAACCGACCCCTGTGGGACTCCACAAGTTATATCTAAGCTTGTTGATTTGCAATCCCCTATTTGCACAAACTGATGTCTATTACTTGTGTAGCATCTCATCCACTCTAGTACAACCCTTCTGATTCCATACTTCTCCAGTTTTTTGATTAACAAATGATGATCAATTGTGGCAAATCCCTTTTTTCAAATCTATAAATACACCCACTGCAAATTTCTTATTGTCTATGGAACTGGTAATGTCTTCAATTAACTCCATTAATGCCATGGATGTAGATCTGTTCAACCTGAATCCATATTGACTCTCAACCAACAATTCGTGCTTCTCAATAAAATTATCCAATCTACTGACATACAGTTTTTCTAATATTTTAGAGAACTGAGAGAGTAAAGACACGGGCCTGTAATTAGTAAATTGATTTTTGTCTCCAGCTTTGTATAGTGGGATGACTTTGGCAGTTTTCATTTTACATGGAAATACACCAGTTTTTAAAGATAAATTACAAATATAAGTTAAGGGTTTTACAATTACACCAATGACTACCTTGATTAAAGCCATATCAATGTCATTCCAGTCTGTAGACCTTTCATTCTTACATTTGCTAACAATGTCAATAATCTCCTTTTCATCAGCTGCTTTCAAAACATTGAGTTTGGGTTGCTGTCTAACAAATCCACTACCTTCCTCTCTCCTTCTTCTGACTATGGATTATCGATTTCTTCTGCCAGTTTTGGTCCCACACTTACAAAAAAACTGTTAAACCCACTAACCACATCATTTATATTGCTTACAGCTGTATCGTTGTCTTTAAAATACTGAGGGTAGTTTATATTCATTGATCCATTCCTGATAATTTTATTTAACACATTCCATATGCCCTTGATATTATTTTTATTATCGGTTAAGATTTTATTATAATAATCTTTCTTACATTTCCTCATAATACTAGTCAATTTGTTTTTGTATCTTTGTATTTACTTTCTGGTTCTATAGTTCTGAATTTTCTGAATTCTTTATACAAGATATTATTTTTTTTGCATGCATTCTGAAGTCCTTTTGTCATCCATGGCCTATCTATATATTTTTGCTTCTTGTTGTATTGTTTCAAAGGGCAGTGTTCATCATATAATGATTGAAATGTTATCGGGATGTTCATCATATAATGACTTAAATGTTATCAGGATGTTCATCAGGATTAAGATGATTTCTGACAGATTGCTGCTGCTGCTGCTCACACTGCTGCTGCTGCTGCTGCTGCTCACACTGCTGCTGCTGCTGCTGCTCACGCTGCTGCTGCTGCTGCTGCTGCTGCTGCTCACACTGCTGCTGCTGCTGCTCACGCTGCTCACACTGCTGCTGCTGCTGCTGCTGCTGCTCACGCTGCTGCTGCTCACGCTGCTGCTCACGCTGCTGCTGCTCACGCTGCAGCTGCTACTGCTCACACTGCTGCTGCTGCTGCTGCTGCTGCTGCTGCTCACACTGCTGCTGCTCACGCTGCAGCTGCTGCTGCTCACACTGCTGCTGCTGCTGCTGCTCACACTGCTGCTGCTGCTGCTCACACTGCTGCTGCTGCTGCTCACACTGCTGCTCACGCTGCTGCTGCTCACGCTGCAGCTGCTGCTGCTCACGCCGCTGCTCACGCCGCTGCTCACGCTGCTGCTGCTCACACTGCTGCTGCTGCTGCTCACACTGCTGCTGCTGCTGCTCACACTGCTGCTGCTGCTGCTCACACTGCTGCTCACGCTGCTGCTGCTCACGCTGCAGCTGCTACTGCTCACGCCGCTGCTCACGCCGCTGCTCACGCCGCTGCTCACGCCGCTGCTCACGCCGCTGCTCACGCCGCTGCTCACGCTGCTGCTGCTGCTGCTCACGCTGCTGCTCACGCTGCTGCTGCTGCTGCTGCTCACGCTGCTGCTGCTGCTGCTGCTGCTGCTGCTCACGCTGCTGCTCACGCTGCTGCTGCTGCTCACGCTGCTGCTGTTCACACTGCTGCTGCTCACGCTGCTGCTCACGCTGCTGCTCACACTGCTGCTGCTGCTGCTCACGCTGCTGCTGCTCACGCTGCTGCTGCTCACGCTGCTGCTCACGCTGCTGCTCACACTGCTGCTGCTGCTGCTGCTGCTGCTCACGCTGCTGCTCACGCTGCTGCTCACGCTGCTCACGCTGCTGCTCACGCTGCTGCTGCTCACGCTGCTGCTGCTCACACTGCTGCTGCTCACGCTGCTGCTGCTGCTCACGCTGCTGCTGCTCACGCTGCTGCTGCTGCTGCTGCTCACACTGCTGCTGCTGCTGCTGCTCACACTGCTGCTGCTGCTGCTGCTGCTCACGCTGCTGCTGCTCTGCTTATTTACATCTACGTAAAATGAATTGCCTCCGCCCGTCCCTCACTCCCAACAGTACCGCCATCCATGTCATCACCCTGGTTACATCCTGCATTGACTTCTGCAACTACCTTCTCTTTGGTCTCCCTCTCAGGTCCATCCACAAACTTCAACTGGTCTAGAACTCTGCTGCTCGCATCATCACCAGAACCCCCTCTGTTAATCACATCACCACTTCAAGCAGCTTCATTGGCTTTCGGTTAAATATCGCATTGACTTCAAAATTCTGCCCCTCACCTTTATGGCCATCCATAACCTCACTCCTCTGTTTCTCTCTGAACTCCTGGACATCAACACACCCACCCGCACTCTCAGGTCTTCTTCTTCAATTCAACTCACCACAACAACCACCTGCCTGTCCACGATGGAGTCCAGAGAATTAATCCGTTCTGGTCCCAGCC
This sequence comes from Labrus bergylta, assembly GCF_963930695.1. Classification (NCBI taxonomy): domain Eukaryota; kingdom Metazoa; phylum Chordata; class Actinopteri; order Labriformes; family Labridae; genus Labrus; species Labrus bergylta. The sequence continues at coordinate 32,807,774 of NC_089202.1, read as the reverse complement.
TCTGTACATCAATAATCTTATCAAATCATGTTACTATCATCTCAGAAACATCATTAAGATTAAATCAACCCTGCCTTTCCCTGACATGGAGGAGCTTATCCATGCCTTTGTTTTCTCATGGTTGGACTATTTTTTATTCACTTTTATATATTTTATTGTACAAATGTTTTTTCCTTTGCATTTTATACTTTATATTCTGCTTATGTTTTAAATCTTGTCTTTTCCTTGCACTCTGTAAAGCACTTTGTAACCTTGTTTAGATAAGTGCTATATAAATAAAGTTAATATTATTATTATTATTATTATAAAAACACAACGCTCAAGCAGTGACATTAACAGACCTTTAGCACATTCTTACAAGAAAATATTATAGCAGGTGGAGGAATGATCTCAAATCAATGATGAACACAATGAAAGAGAAATGGAGTAGAATATAAATAAAAGTCGATAATGTGTCTATGTCTTCTTCAATAAATGAGTATAACAATGATAAGACTTTGTATGAAAACACACAATGAACTTGTATGCTGATGATGCTCTGAAGTTGGTTTCTAATGACCTACAAACTTCTCATTTTCAAATTTGTTTTCAGCACATTTTGAATCAGCTAAAAATCAGCCATTTTCTCAGAACATTTCCATAGAGAGCCACTTTGCATCAGCAGCACCATGCTCCAGTGCTCTGGGAGACTTTATAGTCCTGACAGTTGAACACTGGATGACTGACAGCTGTCCTTCATCACAACAGAAATCCTCGTCCTCATCATCAAAAACATGACTTTGATCTGCGTCCTCATCTGGACTCTCCTCCTCTGCTGCTGCTTCACAGGTAAAGTCCAGAGAATCAATTCAATTTCAATTCAATTTTATTTGTAGCGTCAACTCATAACAAGTGTTATCTCAAGACACATTACAAAAAGCAGGTAAAAAGACTTTACTCATTGCTATGTTACAAAAAGCAGGTAAAAGACCTTACTCATTGCTATGTTACAAAGATCCGGCCTATCCATCATGAGCACTTTAGCAAAGCAGCAAAAGTTACAGTGGTAAGAAAAAACTTTCTTATTAAAAGGCAGAAATCTTCGGCTGGATCCCCGGCTCGTGACGAAACAGCCTTCACAGGTCTAGACTGCGCCGGACTTGGAAAGGGATAGGGGGAGAGATGGGATAAGATGCAGGAAGAGGGATAGGGAGCAAGGGGGTGGGGGGAGGCAGACCAACCATCAACAATCCGGTGGGGGGGGGGGGGTTTCTGGCAGGCCGTCAACCAACGATCCGGTGGGGAGGGGATTGTTCTGGCAGGCCGTCAACCAACGATCTCAAGGAGCCTAAGAGAGATCAAGAGCTCTCAGGAAAGTAGGTGGTTAGTGACTGAGATTTACAGATAGATACATGCAGTAATATGATGTACTGTATATGCACAGAGAGAGAGAGAGAGAGAGAGAGAGAGAGAGAGAGAGAGAGAGGAGCTCAAGGTGCCAGTTCCCCCGGTAGTCTAAGCCTATAGTAGTATAACTAAGAGCTGGTCTACACCAGCACTAACTATAAGATTTATCAAAAAGGAAAGTTTTAAGTCTATTCTTAAAAATACAGACTGTGTCTGCCTCCCGGACCCCGGCTGGAAGGCGGTTCCAGAGGAGAGGAGCCCAATAACTGAAGGCTTTACCTCCCATAGTACACTTAGAGACTGTAGGTACCACCAGCAGGCCTGCACTCCGGGACCGCAACGCTCTCGAGGGACAGTACGGCACTAGTAGCTCCTTCAGGTAGGATGGTGCCTGGCCATTTAGAGCTTTGTAGGTGAGAAGAAGGATCTTGAATTCTATTCTAGACTGTATAGGGAGCCAGTGCAGAGAAGCCAACACAGGAGTAATGTGGTCCCCTTTCCTGGTTCTGGTCAGTACACGAGCTGCAGCGTTCTGGACCAGTTGAAGAGTCTTTAGAGACTTACCAGAGCACCCTGACAAAAGAGAGTTACAATAATCCAGTCTGGAGGTAACAAATGCATGAACTAGTTTTTCTGCATCATTCTGCGACAGGATATTCCTGATCTTGGATATATTACGAAGGTGAAAATAGGCTGTTCTTGAAACTTGCCTGATGTGAGAGCTAAAAGACATATCTTGATCAAATAGAACTCCTAGATTCCTAACAGTGGTGCTAGATGCCAGGCTGATGTCACTAAGGACAGTCAAATCACTAGAAAAAGTCTCTCTGAGGTTTTTGGGCCCAGCACAATAACTTCAGTCTTGTCTGAGTTAAGTAGCAAAAAATGTCTGGTCATCCAGGTCCTAACGTCCTTAAGGCACGTTTCCAGCTGACATAACTGACTGGTGCCATCGGGGCTTCATTGATACATAAAGCTGAGTATCATCTGCATAACAATGAAACTGTATGGAGTGTTTCCTCATAATATTTCCCAGAGGAAGCATATATAATGTAAAGAGAATTGGTCCAAGCACTGAACCTTGTGGGACTCCATGGCAAACTTTAGTGTGTATAGAGGACTCATCATTAACATGTACAAACTGAGATCGGTCTGATAAGTAGGATTCAAACCAACTTAAAGCAGTCCCTGTAATTCCAAGTAAATGTTCTAGTCTGTATAATAGGATTTGATGGTCAATGGTGTCAAAAGCAGCACTAAGATCTAACAGGACGAGCACAGAGAGAAGTCCCCTGTCTGAAACTAGAAGTTTGTAACAAGGTTTCCGTAGGTGAACCTGCTGAAGGATCATTACCGGTTTTGAGATCCCGAGGCCGCGTGGCCCCTCGGTGCTGGCGGCGGATATGTCAGAAAAACACGTTTGTACCTTGTTTGTAACTTTAACTAGTGCAGTCTCAGTGCTATGGTGGACTCTAAATCCTGACTGAAACTCCTCAAATAAACTGTTGTCATGGAGAAAGTCACACAGCTGATTAGCTACCACCTTCTCCAGGATCTTTGAGATAAAAGGAAGGTTGGATATAGGCCTGTAGTTATCCAGAGTTCCTGAATCTAGAGTAGGTTTTTTAAGTAGAGGTTTGATTACCGCTACTTTAAATGACTGTGGTACATAGCCTGCCAGTAAAGATGAATTGATCATAACTAATATAGAGTTGCTAACTAAGGGAAAGACTTCCTTAAACAGCTTGGTTGGGATTGGGTCTAAAAGACAGGTTGACGGTTTTGACAAAGAAATAATTGAATTTAGCTCTGAAAGGTCGATTGGAGAAAAACAGTCTAGACTAATATCTGGTCCTGGAACTGTCTCTGCCGTATCAGACGTATCTGCACCAGGTAAGGGCAGGAGGTTACTAATTTTGTCTCTGATGTCTAGAATTTTGTTTTTGAAAAAACTCAGGAAATCATTACTGCTGAGGGCTAAAGGAATACAAGGCTCAATGGAGCCATGACTCTCTGTCAGCCTGGCTACAGTGCTGAAAAGGTATCTAGGCTTGCCTTTGTTTTCCTCGATTAGAGAGGAGTAGTAGACAGCTCGAGCGTGACGTAGAGCCTTCATATATTTTCTATGACTATCCTGCCAGAATAAACGGGATTCTACCGTTTTGGTCGAGCGCCATATTCTTTCAAAATTTCACGATGTTTGTTTTAGAGTATGGGTTTCTGAGTTGAACCATGGAGCTATTCTCTGCCGTTTGATAATCTTCTGTTTTAGGGGAGCAATCAAATCAAGAGTAACTCTCAGTGAATCCACTGCACTATCAACAAACTGATCTAGCTGAGAGGGACTAAAGCTATCAAAAGAGTTTCCAACTGGGTTGAAACACGGTACTGAATCAAAAGCAGCTGAAATAGCTTCCTTAAATCTAGCCACAGCACTATCAGATAAACTTCTAGAGAGCACATTTTTATTAAGCAGAGATAATTCTCTTGATTTCATCTCCGGCCTCTTTCTTTCAAAATTATTTTTATTGAGTTTTCTTGAATGCATGTTCAGTAAAGCTATGCATCTTCACTGGTCTTAAGATTCGATTCGATATCACGATGCATCACGATTCATCCTCAATTTTCTATATTACTGCACATGGCTACTTTTTCATAAACAGAGACAAACAGTCCAGAGAAAGATGTTTTTAAGTCTCTGTGTGTTTAGTTTATAATAAGAGAGAAAGATGTTTTTAAGTCTCTGTGTGTTTAGTTTATAATAAGAGAGAAAGATGTTTTTAAGTCTCTGTGTGTTTAGTTTATAATAAGAGAGAAAGATGTTTTTAAGTCACTGTGTGTTTAGTTTATTATAAGAGAGAAAGATGTTTTTAAGTCTCTGTGTGTTTAGTTTATAATAAGAGAGAAAGATGTTTTTAAGTCACTGTGTGTTTAGTTTATTATAAGAGAGAAAGATGTTTTTAAGTCTCTGTGTGTTTAGTTTATAATAAGAGAGAAAGATGTTTTTAAGTCTCTGTGTGTTTAGTTTATTATAAGAGAGAAAGATGTTTTTAAGTCTCTGTGTGTTTAGTTTATTATAAGAGAGAAAGATGTTTTTAAGTCTCTGTGTGTTTAGTTTATAATAAGAGAGAAAGATGTTTTTAAGTCTCTGTGTGTTCCCTTCTCAGGACGTTGTAGCCTTTAGCTGTGAGCTTTGTTCAGGGTTATTTCAGACGAGTTGTGTTAAGTTGCTACTGCTGTAAACACCCCATTTCCTGATATGAATGTTTCACATTAAAAGCACTTCAACTACAGATAGGAAGGGGACTTTTATTGTGAAGAACTTGTCGAACTTGTGTATCATCAAAGGAACACAGCTTTAGCGGAGGTGCACTTAGCGGTGATACTGTCGGGAGTCTACTGTGTTTACAGCCGCTCACTTTATCCCGAGTCACCGCCACAGCCCCCTTCTTTTAGTTATCCTGGACTTAAGACAGCGAGGCATCAGTTTAAACACACCTTTACCTGTGATGAAGATGCTAACCCGAGCTGCGGTCGGCTAAAGAGACACCGAGTCAAGCCGTTTCAGCCTGCAGCGGAGCACTGTGGTCTGAGCCTGCAGGACCAGCTGACTCTGCTCATAAAGTCAGCAAGACCAGGACCGGGACTCAATTGATGTTGTTTTCTGTCACAAATCCCTCTGTTAGCCTACGTTACTTTCATTACACACCACCGTGTGTGTTTAGGTAAAACAAACTCACTCAACGCTGCTCAAAACAAACACATGTAGAGGTTAACAGATGCTTTTTTCTAACCCTCGTCATAATCGATTACTTCCTGTCCCTGCATCGATGCATCAATCGTCTAGTCTGCATCGCGATGCATCCATTAAATGATTCATTTCAACAGCCCTAATGTTCACATTGCAATTAAAAGGCACAACCCTGGATCTACCATCCGGGCACGTGCCCAGGGGCCCCTGAACACGCAAGGGCCCTCCGCGACGGGAGTGGGGAAAAAAATATGCATCAGATGGCTTAAAAATTGATGACTGCAGACTTGTGTAAATCAGTGTGATGAAAGATACAACAGAAAACTCAAAGTACTTGGTCTTTTTCCATTCTCTGATTTTTTTGAAATTTTCAAAATCCAAAACAAAAACCAGAATTTACATTTTTAGACACTTCAAATCCATTATTACCCCTTTACCTTTTCTGAAGTTTATTTCCTTTTTAATATAGATGGACTGCAAACTGCAATGCACTTTACAGATTGGAATATCTTTCTCTCCTGGATTTCTCCTGAATGGAGGCTGTCAGCGTTGTGTGCCCGCGTGCTTGTGCTCGTGCCTAAACTGTACCGTGCAGAAGCACACCAACTATATGGCTTAAGCATGCTATGAAAACAAGCAGCCGATAGACTCCTCTCTGCTCTGACTGCAGCTGGGACTGCTGCGCGAGACTACTGTGAGACTGACCGCCTGTGAGTGCTTTGGGACGGGGGAGGGGCTCACGGCAGCACCCGCTGCTCGTTGAGGACAGTAACTGCAGAGCGATACGTGCTTTCACCTCAGAGTCTCCAAAACACCAGAAAAAGTCGCGAGATTTATCGCTTGTAGATTTTGACATAAAAAGTTGACAGATTTAGCGAGAAAGTCGCCATCTTTGCAACACTAGGAAGATGAAGAGCTGAGAGGAGGAAGATGAAGAGCTGAGAGGAGGAAGAACTGAGAAGAGGAAGATGAAGAGCTGAGAGGAGGAAGAGCTGAGAGGAAGAAGATGAAGAGCTGAGGAAGATGAAGAGCTGAGAGGAGGAAGAGCTGAGAGGAGGAAGAGCTGAGAGGAGGAAGATGAAGAGCTGAGAGGAGGAAGATGAACAGCTAAGAGGAGGAAGATGAAGAGCTGAGGAAGATGAAGAGCTGAGAGGAGGAAGATGAAGAGCTGAGGAAGATGAACAGCTAAGAGGAGGAAGATGAAGAGCTGAGGAAGATGAAGAGCTGAGAGGAGGAAGATGAAGAGCTGAGGAAGATGAAGAGCTGAGGAAGATGAAGAGCTGAGAGGAGGAAGAGCTGAGAAGAGGAAGAGCTGAGGAAGATGAAGAGCTGAGAGGAGGAAGAGCTGAGAGGAGGAAGAGCTGAGGAAGATGAAGAGCTGAGAGGAGGAAGAGCTGAGAGGAGGAAGATGAAGTGCTGAGAGGAGGAAGAGCTGAGAGGAGGAAGATGAAGAGCTGAGAGGAGGAAGAGCTGAGAGGAGGAAGAAAAAGTACACAAACATATAAACAACCATGAAAGAAAAAAACAAGAATCTTCAGCGTCTCTGAAGTTTTAACTTAAAGGAACATTTTTGGTGCTTTTCACACTCGTACAAAAACTCCTGAAAACTCCTGAAATGTTCAGGTTGAGCTGCATGTGTGGACGCAAACAGACATTTGTTTTTTCTGACAGCCTCGTTGTAATTTTTGCTGCATGTGAGGCGGGGGTGAGATGATGTGTGATATTCATCTCCAGCGAGTGGAAGGGGGATGAAGGTGTTTATTCCCCGACGCAGGCGCATGACCATAGACAAGCAAGCAATCTGTGAGATGTCTGTGCACGTAAAGAAACTGCTTCATTACGTTATCGTGGTTTAAAGTTTTAATAAATGGTGTTTTGGATTGATATGAAAATGACTTGGTTCATGTGTCTCTCTCTGCCCTCTGGCCTAACGTGATCTTCTATCACTGTGGTGAACATTTTGCAAGGGAGCACCAAAAAGTATCTTGTTCACATGCAGGGGTGTGTCCAGAGGGGCGGCATGGGCCCCCCTTTGACATCTGATCTGCCAACCCAGAATCCAAATCTATGATTGGCTGTTAGTCTAATCAGAGGCGGGACTTCAGATGAAATCAACAACTCTGGACATACCCCCTCCCCCCCCACCGGGTGAAATAATCTGGACACGCCCCTGTTCACACGCTAAACCTTCTCGTGCTTAAGGGATAGTTTCTTGTGCGCACGAGATAATTAACCGTGAGCACAAGATACTTTGATATCAATATTTGCCCTCATCAGTCTGAGCATTGTTGTCTCCAACACTCCACCAAAATAAACACAAATCACACCCACTATCTGTCCTGTTCACACCTTGCATCCCTCCTGGACGATGTGACAACAAAAGGACAGCACTTACAGTAAGAGCAGGAGTTTACACTTGGCATTACCAACACAATCTCCATGTAGTACTTGAGTTTAGAGTTCACTTCCCTGCCTCACTTCCACATGAGCGCCTGTGTGACAAACTATTTTGTAATTTGTGTCTTTATTTTGTATGAATACTCAAAAATGTTTTTGTGAAAGAAGTGATTTTTGAGGATGTCCCTAAATTTGCCACAAGGGGGCCCTCTGTGCACGAGATATGCCTACACTTCTGCAGGCTTGTGATGAAAAGATGCAGACCAGGCAATGTTTGAATTGTTGCAATGCTTTAATTATCTGTATCTGCCCTGTCTCTCCACGTAAAGCATGCAAGACTGATAAACTATGGAGGAAACTGAGGTCTGGCTCTGCAGGGTGACTCTCTCCATAATTGGAGAACTGGCGCCCCCGTGTGGATCATATAGGAATGCCCCTGTTTAAAGGCCCAATATTATCAGAGACCAACGGCTGTGAAAGTTATGAGTATGTCAAAGACACAAGAAACAGTTTGGAGTCTTAAACTACAAAGCTAATGAAATCACCTCTCTGAAATTGAAATACTGAAGGAGAAAGGTTATAAATAAAAAAAAGGAGTTAAGTGTTAAGATATTTTCTAGAAACTAACAGCTATGAAAGTTGTGAGAGTATGTCAAAGGCATGTATACTGTCAGGTTGAGTAATTCTAGGACACAGAAACATGAGATGGTTATAGTTACTTATTGAATGACACAAACAGGGAAACAGCAACACACCACACAGAAACAATGAAGAAGAGGCACAGCTGAGATCATGACAAAGAAGCAGTTTGGAGTGAATATATAGGCCTACATTTATGAGAGAGCTACTCAATTCCTTTTTCAATGTGCACTTTGTGTTAAATGTAACAGTGTTGTTCCTTCTTCTTTATTTGTTTACTTGTTTCACTTTTATTTGTTAGTTTGTTAACACTTGTTGGACTGACAGTAACTGAGCCACATTAAGATAAAGAAAAATAAACTAGAAAACGTTTAGTCAAAGCTGCCGGTCCTGCTGGTCCTCCTCTCGTCCGGGTGAAACTGAGTAACCATGGCAACAGAAATGCATCACTGCTGATCCGTGGAAACAGACAGTTTCAGTTCTCAAGATACACATGTGAAAGTCTTACTGTGCTGAGCATGACTGAGTAACAAGAAGCTGCAGCAGTTTTTCTAAGAACACATTCAAAGATACGGATCACGATACTTATTTTTACAAGTCTGGCAATAAAAATGCAAAATATCATGTTTTCTTTTTTCATAATTCTTTTTAATTTTGAGGTTATCACTAATAAAACAATGCACATATTTTCTTTATAAAAAGTGACACTGACAACATCTTACAAGACAGTTTTTTAAAAAGGTTTTTTATCGATAACCTCATGTGTTTTTTAATATTATATTTACCTTTTATCGTACTGCATTGATCATTACATGTATTGTTATGTATTGTTATAAACTAATATTTAAAATCATCCACTGAGGAGAAAATTCCTCATCAAGCTTGACAAACTCTTTTAATTTTAAATTCATATTTTTTGTATAGTTTGCTTGAGGTAGATTTACATATTTCGCTTCAGTTGACTGACTCTGTGTGTTTGCATATCTGTCCTCCCTCTCTGCTCTCGGACGTTAAGAGGCCGGTGTCGATCAGTGGCTGTTTGAGGCCTTTCAGAGACGCTGACATACGATGATGATGATGATGTCATTGATTCTACACCTGGTCACCTTTGGGCTCCTTGTTCAGGGTGAGGCCAGGTTCACTACAATAATCACTGTTATGGAGAAAAACTTAAAGAAGCAGCAATTACCTTTTTTCCACCGTTTCTCTAAAGTTAAGAAAGCAAAGATTCTGTTTGGATGTTGTTCATCTTTCTCCGTCTGTTTCAATAACCTTCTCCTCTTTTTTCATGTTTCTTCAGGTTCATCAGGAGACATCCTCCTGACTCAGACTCCTGGATCTCAGTCTGTTGTTCTAGGACAGACTGTCTCTATCAGATGTCAAACCAGCACAAGTGTTGGTGCTTACCTCCACTGGTATCTTCAGAAACCTGGAGAAGCTCCTAAACTCCTGATTTAGTATTCTACAAGCCGTCAGTCTGGAGTTTCTACTCGTTTTAGTGGAAGTGGATCTGGAACTGACTTCACTCTGACTGTTAGTGGAGTCCAGACTGAAGATTCAGGAGATTATTATTGTCAGCAGGGTAGCAGCTACCCGTTCACACAGTGATACAACGTCGTACAAAAACCTCTGTCAGCTGAAGAGGAACTGATCTGACTGAACAGCTGCATAGTAACAGACGCACTTTACAAGATTGTCTGCTAACTAGCTCCATAAAACAGAGAACAGTTTATAGTATAACTGTGTTTATTGATAAGTTTGTTTGAAAAGAGCATTAACAATATAAGTCTAAACAAATTACATTCACTGTAGATAAGCTGCAAAGTGAACACGTTCATAAAGGGACCCAAACGTTAAAAACACAGATTCATACTTTTTTACAGATTATATTTGGAGGTTTTCAAACATCATGCTCCTGTTCTAAACATTCAGAGCATAATGTGTAGTCTTTAGCTAAACTAAACACATGACATCAGTTGTTTCATATGTTGAGGTCATAATGCTGTACTAAAACGTTGAAGATTCTATATGCTGATGATATCATACTTTATCATTCAAATGGGAAAAATTCTTCTAGATGACTTTCTGATCATTTCTTCATCTCTCTGATAAGCTGCATCGTTCCAGTATTATTCCAGTATAGTTCATATATATGAGAACGTTGTTACTACAAAGAAAAACATCTTATTAAAATGAGAAAATAAAGAAGGAATTTCTAAAGTCATTAAACCTTTAGAGACACATTCATATTTACGTCCATCTTTACTGGCTCACAATTAACCTCCCACTCCTCCCAAACACGTGACCATCCATGGACATAGAGATTGTGAATAATAATAATAATAATAATATTTTGGACTATATATAGAACACATACTGGGCCTTTGTACCATCAGAGTTGGTCCATATTAACCTCTGCAGATCCCTTAAAAACAAAAAATTGTCACAACCTTTTAAGATTATGTCAAGCATGACCTGAAACCATATAAAAAATTAAAACTTCTCATTCAAATTAGTTTTCAACACATTTTGAATCAGCTAATCAGATGTTTTAACCATTTCTTTTCTTTTTCATTCTGTTAGTGCCTGTGATGTGATGTCATCTCCCACTTCTTTATTTTTATATTGTTTCCATCTTGTTGACTTTAAAAAAAAAAAATCCTTCATTGTATTGTTTTATAGCTTTAACTTTCTCTTGATACCTTTCTGTTGTATTTGTCTTATTCCTGTTATTTGCATTGATTGAGGGCAATATAACTCTCTTTAGAAGTGACATAACAAACTTTTAGCACATCCTTACAAGAAAGTATTTTTGCAGGATGTCTAAACAGCAGGTGGAGGACTTATCTCAAATCAACGATGAGTACAGTGAATGAGAAGTGAAGTAGAATCAGTCATTTGTCTTTGTGGTCATGAACAAATTAGTAAAATAGATATTGGAACTATAATAAAACCTCACAATGACCTTGTATGCTGATGATGCTCTGCAGTTGGTTTCTAATGAAGTAAAAACTTCTCATATTCAAATTTGTTTTCAGAACATTGTGATATTATCAACTCAAAATCAGCCATTTTCTCAGAACATTTCCATAGAGAGCCACTTTGCATCAGCAGCACCATGCTCCAGTGCTCTGGGAGACTTTATAGTCCTGACAGTTGAACACTGGATGACTGACAGCTGTCCTTCATCACAACAGAAATCCTCGTCCTCATCATCAAAAACATGACTTTGATCTGCGTCCTCATCTGGACTCTCCTCCTCTGCTGCTGCTTCACAGGTAAAGTCCAGAGAATCAAACTCCTCTCCTCTATGCACATCCGTCCCTCTGAAATGAAGCCCACTAAACCCTGATGCTGCTTTCTGTTTTTGTCTCTGTATCCTCAGAGTCCAGAGGACAGGTCACAGTGACTCAGCCTGCAGCAGTGACCTCTGCTCTGGGAGCCTCCGTCTCCATCTCATGTAGGACCAGTCAGGATGTTTATAATAGCAACCGTTTAGCCTGGTACCAACAGAAAGATGGAGGAACTCCTAAACTCCTCATTTACTATGCTAGCACTCGAGCATCAGGGATTCCAGATCGTTTTTCAGGCAGTGGATCAAACTCTGCCTTCACTCTGACCATCAGTGGAGTCCAGACTGAAGATGCAGCAGTTTACTACTGTCAGAGTTTTCATGTCATCAACAGTCAGTATGTGTTCACACAGTGAAAAAGCGTCGTACAAAAACCTCCCTCAGTCAGACTGAACAGAAACTGAACTGACTGCTGCAGCTGGAAGTTTCTGCAGAGACTGACACACTTCACTGAAGCAGCTCAGACATGATAAAGACCTTAAAAATCAATCAGCCCTCATATTTGTTTTGGATTATAAACCTCATTGTAAACGCACTTAAACACTACACACTCTTTACAAGCAGAGGATTATGGGTAATAACATTTTTTTTTAAATAACATTTATATGTTGGTGATAAAGTGGACAGAAAAACAAACCTACAAATATTTGCACATAGAAATAACAGCAAAAACAAAAACCAATAACCAAACTAACAAGAAAACAGAAACAAGTCAAAACAGTGAAACATTAGAAAAGACACAACACAACAATCACACAGGCCATAGATTGAAATGAGATATGGTGACTTCTGAACTTTTCTATGTTGATGGAGGGTAATAGAAAGCTATGAGATTTTTAGATCTGGTGTGAGTTGCAGTTCATTCATCAAGGTCAGAAGTCACGTGGGAAGTAAAGAGAAAACAATCTAAGAATAAATCTAAAATATATATATGTATGAAGAAAAATGATAAAACAATCAAATTAAAGGTATAGTGTTAATGTGACCATCATAGAAACAAAGAGGAAAATATATATATCCATACATACATGCACATAGGTATACACACATACATATACATTCATACACACTCATGCAATATTTAAGAAGAACTGAAAAGAGGGATCTCACAGGGACATCGGGGGGTCAGGCAAGAGGCCCCCTCCACCCGACCCACGGCCCCCAACAGCAGCTGACAGCCCCAGCAGGATACAGACTGGGCGGGTTAGATTAGATTTTTTCACTTGATTGAGAAGGTTGTAGATTGTTGTTGGTTGTATTCATTTTTAAATTGTTGATATCAGAGGAACTGGTCCCTCCCAACCCGTATTTCTGGATGAATGTACTGAATGATATAAATTGGTTGTTTTAAGGAGATGGAGGTGAGTGATTTCCTTTTGTTGCCATGATGGAAAGTGGATGGGGGTGTTGTGTAGCTGGAGGTCTGGATTGTGCCATACTGGGGTGTATCTACATGGTGCTAGTGATGACTTGGTGATATTATGGGTTTTCCACCAGGCTGCCAGAGGTGAGGAGATGGTGATGGTTTTGTGGTAGTCCTGTTCCTTAATTGATTGTGGTAGGAAGGAAAAGCCCCTTTTTAAAACAACGATTAACTTCAATTCATTTGTAGTTTGACTTTTATCCCCCAGTTACGGCTGCAACCTTCCTGGTGTTACAGTCTGAGTGAGTGTCACGCCAGCTGCACACAAGTTGATGATTTTTCAGTGAAATTCATTGTCCTGGTCTTGTCTCCTTCTTGTCCTGGTCTTGTCTCCTTCTTGTCCTGGTCTTGTCTCCTTCTTGTCCTGGTCTTGTCTCCTTCTTGTCCTGGTCTTGTCTCCTTCTTGTCCTGCCTTGGTCTTGATCTTATCTTGGTCTCTGAGCACTCTGGTCTCGGCTAGTCATGCTGGCTATCATGGGTTTTGTTCATTATTACCGACTATTGTAGAGAGAATAAAGCACAAAACAAGTTTACTGTCATTTGGGAATTTATATAAATATTTATATAAATGATGAAAAATGATATCGTTTGAAGTTCTGTGATCACTGATGACGCTCATCAAACATATTGAGGAGCTCAGTCCAAGTTTAAAAACAGTGTTTATGTCTCATCATGATGTGTTTTTACTCGTCCTTTGTAAAGTTATCATGGAGAAACTACATTTCTTAATGTAGTCACTGGCTCCATTATGATGAAGTATCTTAAGACAGTTTGTGATAAAAGAAAAGAAAAGTTGTTTTAACAACTTTGAAAAAAAGACAAAAAGACAAAAAGTGTATTTCTCATTGATTTAATGAACAGATTATCAGGAAACAATACACACACATATGAAGCAACAAGCTAATATTTATTCTTTAGAAACATGAAATAAAGAGAGAGAGAAAGGTGCACAGTGAGAGCAGTATCACAGTAAAACCAGCAGCAGAGTCCCAGTGAGTCATTACTGGGAACACTGGTCTCTACTCAGACTCTCTGAGACTGGAGCCTGGGCGCCCTGGGTGGCCTCACAGGTCACAGAGCCCACCTTCCTCCACTGGTCTGCAGAGAGCCTCAGGGTGCTGCTCCAGCTGTAGAGAGCGTCCTTCTCCAGCACCGCAGGGCTCCTGCTCTCCTCCCAGCTGCTGCTGCTGCTGCCGTCCACCTTCCAGGCCAGACTCCAGCCTGAGGGGAAGCCCTTGTTGGCCAGGCACATGAGCGTGGCCTTCCCCTGCTCCAGCTCCTCATTGGAGGGGGGCAGCACCGTCAGGGTGGGACGCACATCACCTATAGGAGACACCAATCAGATTAGAGGACAGGGAGCACACAGCTGTCAATCAAACACCACACCCTATAGGACACCTTTAATGTCTGAGAGTTGATTTTCCTTTTTTAGGAGTTTCTGTCAGATGTTTCTTTCTGCTCCACCGGTCACTCACTCACACATTGTTTCACTTCCCTTTAAGAAGCCTCTCATGCACATCAGCACACAGAGAGAGAATCACACAGAATGACCTGAAATATATTTAAACTACATCTGAATCCAATTTAAAACATTACAAACATTCCCCATCAAAATAATCCAAAAACTTTGCAACACATTATTAAAACAGTTTGTAGGTAAAACAAACTAAAACAGAATCAACTGAACACAATCAAATGTTCTTCAAATGAATTCTAATCAGAAAAATAAGGTATCAGAAAAATACCTTAAAGAGTTGTCAGAAAATGAATCTGAGGAAAACATTTAAAACACCTCTCTTTGTTAAATATCAACTTGTTTATGTTTCAGTGTGACAGAAATCAAACTGTCCTGAGTGAACCATCACGGTAAAGCAGGACCGATAAAAACATGATAAGAGTTCATTAGAGTTAGAGTTTAACGATGATAAATAAACAGAGAGACAGCTGCTGAACACAAACACATGAAGATATATATTAGACATACATATAAATAATATCTGAATCAATTCATTCATTTAGATGTTTTCCTCTCTTTTCTTTTGATAAACATAAACCACTAGACAATTTAAAATCCTGGTCATCAACATTTTCAGTAAAAAAGCTGATTTGATGATTTTCATTCAGTTGTTTCAGTCATTAAGGCGTCCATATCGATTGTTAGAAAAACCTTGTGAATAGAACATTATTTAGCAGCTGTCTTTGAGGTTGTCAAAGTGTGATTTATGTGGATCAAATATAAAAATCTGTATTTTAACATTAGGTTTAATATTCATACAGAAACTTACTTCCAACATCCAGTCTGGTTCCTCCACCAAAAGTCCACCACAGTGGTACAAAGTCATTGAGCGGCCGTACAAAAACCTCTCACTGTAGAGACACACGGCTCTCTGACTTTAACACACTAAACTCAAACTACCACAACTCCACATGTCACCTTACCATGAGAGTGAAAATCATCTATTTCCCAACAAATAAAAACTCTGGCTTCAAACATTTTACCTTCATTTAAATTCAGTCTGTGTTTCTGTTTTAAACTGAAATCCTTTAAAGTCAAATGTTGTCTTTATTCTATCTAAAACAAACGATTTAAAAGTTAAAGGTCAGTATTTTCTTTTCCTCCAGGCTTGAATATGAAGACAAAAGACACCAGAATAACTTACTGATTGAATGAAAAGCTGAATATGTGACTTACTTCCAATATCCAGTCTGGTTCCTCCACCGAACGTGAGCCACAGTGATACAAACTGATGGAGTCGTTGTACAAAAACCTCTCGCTGTAGAGACACACGGCTCTCTGACTCTGACACAAACACAGACACCTCAATGAGTCTCTGCCTGCAAGACCTCTGAGACCAAATGAAAACAGAATCTAAAAAGATTATAACAGATTAAAGAATGTCTTTCTTTGAGATATTTAAATCTTTGAATTATTTTTAAATCATTTTCTCAAGAATATTATTAATTACAACTCCTGATTTATATCAGGATAAATGTTTCTAGAAGCATGAACATGAAATCATATTAAAGTTGTTTTGAAAGTTTTCTAATGAATTGTATAATTAATTGATTGATTGATAAACAGAGTAATGAGAGTGATCCCTGTTGGAGTCAGTCAGAACATTTCCATAGAGAGCCACTTTGCATCAGCAGCACCATGCTCCAGTGCTCTGGGAGACTTTATAGTCCTGACAGTTGAACACTGGATGACTGACAGCTGTCCTTCATCACAACAGAAATCCTCGTCCTCATCATCAAAAACATGACTTTGATGTGCGTCCTCATCTGGACTCTCCTCCTCTGCTGCTGCTTCACAGGTAAAGTCCAGAGAATCAAACTCCTCTCCTCTATGAACATCCGTCCCTCTGAAATGAAGCCCACTAAACCCTGATGCTGCTTTCTGTTTTTGTCTCTGTATCCTCAGAGTCCAGAGGACAGGTCACAGTGACTCAGCCTGCAGCAGTGAGCTCTGCTCTGGGAGCCTCCGTCTCCATCTCATGTAGGACCAGTCAGGATGTTTATTATGGCAGCTCATACCACTTCTTAGCCTGGTACCAACAGAAAGATGGAGGAACTCCTAAACTCCTCATTTACTATGCTAGCACTCGAGTATCAGGGATTCCAGATCGTTTTTCAGGCAGTGGATCAAACTCTGCCTTCACTCTGACCATCAGTGGAGTCCAGACTGAAGATGCAGCAGTTTACTACTGTCAGAGTTTTCACTATATCAGCAGTCAGTGGGTGTTCACACAGTGAAAAAGCGTCGTACAAAAACCTCCCTCAGTCAGACTGAACAGAAACTGAACTGACTGCTGCAGCTGGAAGTTTCTGCAGAGACTGACACACTTCACTGAGGACACACACACACACACACACACACACACACACACACACACACACACACTTCACTGAGGACACACACACACACACACACACACACACACACACACACACACACACACACACACACACACACACTTCACTGAGGACACACACACACACACACACACACACACACACACACACACACACACACACCCCCTAACCCACACACACACACACACACACACACACACACTCACACACACACACACACACACAGACACACACACACACACACACACACACACACACACACACCATGTAACTTTCACAGAGGGAGAATTAAAATCGGCTCCTGTTAGATGCCATCCTGATCTGTAGCACGTCCTCCTCATCCTCTTCTCCTTCAGACCCTAATCTGATCAATAATCAAATCAGACGTTCTGCTTTCACTCCTCTTTTATTGAACAGACTGTTTCATCAACACCTGCAGTTCACAGAAGAACACCACTTCCATCAAAGACCAGAATAAACACACCATCTTTTAAATATCAAACATTTTCAGCCCACTTCTCCCCCCTCTTTACTCACCATGATGGTGACGTATCATTGCCGTCTTGGTTAGGACACATTAGTTGCACATTACTGCCACCTTGTGGTTGTGGACTGTTGATTGAGAAGTATTAATGCACTTATTCAAATAGGATGAAAGGGGAGAAATATGTGGAATGATAAACAGAATCAAGATGAAATCAAACTCTCTCTATGTGATCTGTTCATGATAGATATTAAAACAGTTATGTCACACATCTTTTCATAGTGTCGGCACATTCTTCCAACTTATACTGAACTATTTTTTGACAAGGTTACCAATTATCCATGGCGTTGAAAACAGTGGAGAGCAATAGACAAGTCATCCCACAAGTAAGTAGAATTATTTAAAGGTAGAATATTCTGTATAATCCACTTCACCACATGTTCCTCTAACTCTAACATGTGTCTCTAGTTCGTCTACAAACCCCCCAATGATGAGAAAAGTCCATCCTCTCCGTCTTCTCCCTGCTCCACTTTTCAGAAAATGTGTGCTCAAACAAGCCGTTTGGAGATTTTCCCTTCATGACATCACAAAGGGCAGTAGCCCCTCCCCCAGGTGGGTGACACTCCCACAGCTAGGTGTTTGTTCTGCCCTCTGAGTCTGCCTTCTCACCGTAAACAATAGGACATGGAGTGAGAAAGCACCGAGTACACCCAAGCCTTTCCAGAGAGGGGGCGTGGTCAGACACAGCTCATTTACATATTTAAAGGTACAGACACAGAAACAGCCTGTTCTGAGCAGGGCTGAAATAGAGGGGTTTATAGACATGATCAAATACAGGATCAGAGTGGATTTAGAACAAGAAACTTCACACACATGTTTTGGTGAGTTCTGGGAATTATTTAGACTGAAGAAGAGGAGGAGAATATGTGAACTTAAAAGAGGATGTTGGCTTTTGGGGGAGCATAAAGTAAGACTTGAAACAGGTACCAATATTGTTTGACTTTTTTTTGGCAGGTGGGCTTTCTGTGCCTTTATTGTAGAGACAGGAAAGTAGATAAAGTCGGAAATCAGGGAAACAATATGATGGAAAGGAGCCACATGTTGGCTTCGAACCTGGGCCGTACATGGGGCGAGCGCACTAACCACTACGCCAGCTGTGCCCAATTTTGTTTGATTTTTACTGATAACTTATCCAAGTAAAAAATTGTGTTTTCATGACAACCAAACTAGGACTTCAGGTTCCGGTTCAGGAGACTGTATCTGTGGGCAGATTTGTTTTGCAGCCAGCAAAGCGACGTCCATCATGACAGACAATATGAAACAGATGTAACAAGAAACAACACAATGAAGAGAAGGACAACAATTTAAATTGTATTTATTGAATTACGACATTGCACATGAATCAGCAAATCCCATCAAAGTCAATATGCCGGAATTAGCACAAAAGCTACATTTCATCTGTAGTCCCTGAAGGCAGGTACGAACAAAAAACACAAAATACATTTACAATTACAGGACAGCAAACAAAAGAACTCACAGACAATTTTACAAACAAAAATGATTGTGAGATAAGAAATAACAGACCAACATGATAAAAAAGCCTATAAAATATATTAATAAAGAACATAAAAATAATAAAAGTACTTAAGGTTTCACCAATCAGGGCTGATAAGAGAAATAAATATCAGCCAATAAGATCAATAAAAAATCAGAATTAAACATTTGAATTAAGCAACACTCGTATGATGAAGATCAACTTCATGAACTTTTTAAGACCAACATGATTCAGCTTGGAGCCTCCAGCAGGGTCATCAAAGGTCACAAGCTGAAACGTGTCATATTAACTTAATAAGATAAGACAAGATAAGATAGATAAGATGAACTGTATTGTCCCAGTGGGAAATTTGCCTTGGACTTCATCAAATTGATCTTCGTACTACAAGTGCTGCTGGAGCCTTTTACCCTCTCCAAGCCTTTCAGCTGAACTGTAGGTATGATTCTCTGCCAATCACAGACACACACAGAGGCAGACTGACAGACAGACTATAAGAAATCTGTTTTTAAAGGGATCAGCAGAATGGACGGGGATGAGCACATTCTGACATAAAGCAGCTAAGTGAGAAGACAGCTGGTTTCCCGTCAGTTTAAAATGTCGACATCATTAAATTGTACAGACCTAATCTGTGTAAGCGGACTTCAGGTTTTAAAACAGCTTCCAGCAGTCTGTGTTGTCTCTCATTTTCCTCTTTTGATTGACAGATTTCCTCGTCATATTCTGCTATGGTTCTTTCAAACAGATCAAATATCTCTTCAGCAGCAGCAGTCAGTCTCTGGTTGATGAAAGATCTCAGTGTTTTAGCTTTAGACATTTTCACACACGGACAGAAGCTTTTTATTCACACACATCATTTAAAACCGGTATCTGATTTGAGCTTTGTTCCAGCTTGTTCCAGCTTGCAAGCTAAGCTAACTTCATTAGCTTGGAGTTTCAGGTTTCCGATCTACACCCCCTACAGATAGGTGGCGGTAATGCACCAATACGTTGTTAGCCAACCGCCAGAAAACAACAACAAATAGAAGAAGAGCAAGACTCGATCCAGGGCTCTTCATAGCAGTGTCATCTGTTTTAGTGTTTAAATGAAATCCTGCTGACTTTCAAAGAAGCTTATGTCTATAAACGTGAGTGTGTCCGGTAGTTTGTCCTTCGGAGGGCAGTAATATACCCACAAGAAGAAGAAGAAGACGCGTATGGAGTTAGCTTAGCATGCTAGCTGGGACACAAACGTGATTAAAGCGACGAAGCTAACGTCAGATAGGCTACTATTCTTTTTCGCTGTGTGTGTTTAGAAAAAGCTGCTCTGCTCGTGTGTGAAAATGTCTAAAGTCCAAACACTGAGATCTTTCATCAACCAGAGACTGACTGCTGCTGCTGAAGAGATATTTGATCTGTTTGAAAGAACCATAGCAGAATATGAGGAGCAATTTCGTCGATCAAAAGAGGAAAACGAGCGACAACCCAGACTGCTGGAAGCTGCTTCCAACCCTGAAGTCCGCTTACACAAATATGGTTCCTGTAGTTTATTGTTAGTGTTGATTTAAAACGATGAGAAGCAAGCTACATTCTCACATAACTGTTAGATATGTTGTGATGTGCTGATTTTCTTTGGACACAGATCAGGAGTTTCAGAGGTTAAATCCAACTAAATTCCCCAGAATTAAATTATAGCAGTCCCTTTGAATTCATATCGCCATGGAAACCTTTCATTCTCACTCACAGTTGTCTGAGATGAGCTAATAAGTAGATTTTGACACTCACACGGTCTGTCTCTGTCTCTTCCTTCCACATACACATAAAGTGAGACGTCAGTGTCTTTATTTTACATTAATCACTTCTTAACACCATCGTCATTACCATCATCATCATCAACAATATCTAAACCATCATCATCAGGTCGTAGGTACTTATAAAGAGCTGGGTCTTTAGCTTTTTCTTAAAGGTGCAGAGGGACTCTGCAGATCACATGGAGTTTGGAAGTTCATTCCACCACCGGGGGGCGACAGAGGAGAAGAGTCTAGTCAGAGACTTAGGACCCTGTTGTGAAGGTTGGATCAGACACCTTTCATTGGCAGAGCGTAGTGGGGGGGAGGGAGTGTAGACCTGGATCAGAGAGTTAAAGTAAGGAGGAGACGTTTCTGTGTCTGTTTTGTAAGCGAGCAGCAGAGTTTTAAATTTGATGCGAGCAGTAACTGGGAGCCAGTGTGAGGAGATGAACAGAGGAGTGACATGTGCTCTTTTAGGAAGGTTGAAGACCAGTCGTGCTGCTGCATTTTGTATCATCTGCAGAGGTTTGATAGTGACTGTAGGAAGACCTGCCAGTAGAGACATCACAAGAGCCTGTACCAGGAGCTGTGTAGTTCTGACAGGTAAGGTCTGATCTTCCTGATGTTGTTCAGGGCAAATCGACTCCATTTGTTAGTCTTAAGAGCTTTAAGCTCATATTATGCAACATTTAGGGTTGTTCTAAGACTTCTGTCTGTCCTGCTGTCTCCCTCCCTCTCATTGGGCCTCATTCACTAATATGTGTGTAGAAATGTTCTCACTCTGCGCATTAAATAAGTGCATACGCAAAATCACCGTCAGATTCATGACACGTGCGTAGCAGCATATTCTGTTCTCACCACCAGGCGTATGTTAGTGAATCAGAATCATTCTGAATCAACAGGCGCGTGCCCGCAACCTGCAATCAGCATACTGCCACGCCCCCATCTCTCCATATAAGGACATCCGATTGGTGTATCAGGACGAGAGCGGAGAGGTGGAGACACGGAGAAGTTTTTAGGAGATGGCACCAAAAGGTGAAAAAGATGGTTGTGTCTGGGGGTTTAGATGATGTTACAGTGAATTACAGAGTGTCAGCAGTACGTGTATTGGCAGACAGAATCAGCTGATCAGTCATTCATCACACTCTTCAAACGTTCTGATGGTCTGATGCTCTCTCTTCTGAAGGCACCAGCTGCTATTTGTTTCAGTAAGGCTGATCTTTACACTTTCTTAAATATACATATTTATAAAGGCTATATTTTTTTACTGAATGTATTTTTAATGTCTTGCATTTAGACTAGTTGAAAGATTTATGTTAACATTTTCTGAGAAAGCTGGTCAATCATTTGTGCGTACGCATGGTCTGAGGAGGTTCTGTGTTTGTTCGCAGAATAAGAACAAATTCAAGTAAGAATATATTGATGAATCCCAGATTTGTACTTCAAACGTTCGTACGCACAGTTTAAGCACATATTTGTGCGTACACACTGTTAGTGAATGAGGCCCATTGTGTGTCTCTTGTGTGTCTATGGATTTCTGTCCGTCTTATTTTGAACAACTCTTTGACTTTAAACCCAGACTGTCCTCTGCAAGCACAACTACCTCTCTACATGGGGAGCGGAGCAGCTAGACCACCGATGCTCCAACACTTAGTTTTTAATCCCAGCTAATGTTCCCTTGGTAAACAACATAACAGAAAAATGAACACAAACTATGGTAAATGCATAACTATATCACATAATGTGAAAAGTTTAAAATCCTGTCTTCATGTTTTCCAGCACTGCACCACTATTCACTTTTTTAAACTCAAGAATTCTTCTATCACTGCTTCAAAATATTGGAGCAGAAAATAGTTTTCTAAAACTGTCTTTAAAGTCCCTGTAAACCAAAAAAAACAAAAAAGTTTTATTATGTATTATGAACCTCCAGGCCAAATTTCAGCAACGAAAAAGACCTATAAGTTTATAAAATGAAGCTTCAAAATCATGAAAAATGTAGCTGTTCTGTCTCCTCTGGGATGATGTGGGCGTGTCCATGGAATGCGAAGCCACGCCCACTCACGGAGAGACGTTCCCTTCTCAACTGTCAAAAATGTAAAAGACCTGACAATGGAGGCCTCAGCTCCTCTATCAGACCTGTCTGTCACAGAATGGTATTTTTGTTTCTCCTTCATCTTGGTTTAGTCTAGTAATGTGTAATGGAAGCCTGTTTCTCAATAGCATAGCTAGCCAAATGAAATAAGCTAAGCTAACCACAATAAACTAATATGTAACTTTACCACTTTCTGCCTTGCATTTATTTATGAACCAGGCAGCCATCCTCACACTATAATTGCTTTTGATTTGTTTTACTATTTGGTCAAGTTTAACATTTTTGTGATCAATAATAAGGGAAAACTAGTGCTCCATTTACAGCCTTCTGTTGAACCTGTTTTTTTATTTAGTCAACTACACACTTATCCATCAAAACTGATGAGTCATCAAAACATTCACCCCCCCCCCGCCCCGTACAGTGTGTGTCCCTGAGGACAATCATTGTTTTTGTACCAGGCTGTAAACATGTTTATTTCATGTTTTATTCAACAAATTATTGTATGTATATGAACTCCTTTGTCTCTACTTATGAATATACATTTACCTTTTTTTTACCTTTTTTTTAACCAAATACTAATGCAGTTAATTTATGATTGGGTAGGAAGAGTATTTACCTTTATAATTAAAGACAACTACCAGTAATGTCCCTGACAACTGAGCTACAATAAATTTTAGAGCATGTTTTAGAGAAGGCACTGTCACAGAAACCCTCACATACCTGCTGCAACAACAGACAAAAGTAAAAACTAGCAGACAGAGTGGAATATCTGGAAAATAAATCTCGACAGCTGAATATAAGAATCTACCAGGTGAAAGAAGGGAGTGAAGGACCATGATTATTCTGCTAAACTGCAGCAGGAGAGGCGTCTCTATGCGCCCATCAGAAAACAACTCAAAGAGAAACAGGTGAAATCCCATGTTATATATCCATCTAAGCTGAAGGTCATTTTTGAAGATGGCATCCAAACTTACGCCACTGCCAATGAAGCAAGGCGGGCTCTCATCCAGAGGGGTATCATCAACGGAGACCAGCTGCAGGCGCACCCGGCGCAGGTGTTTACCGCCAACAACGAAAAATGGGCAACGCAACGTTCAAGGAACCAGAGACAGCATCGTAAGAACCGAAGTAAACCGGATGCTCTGCTTCAAGTTCTGGCAAGTACTTTCTAAACAAACTGACTGTAAATATTTTATTGGTTTTTTTGTGTGTATCTTTTCTGTTAAAGGGCGGTCAAAAGTTGATAAATACAATGCCACATCTAGTAATGAGTAGAGATAGTACAATACATCTCATGACTTGAAACGTCAGAGATCGGATAAACCAGCCTATTAAAAGAAAATAAACACTGAACTTCGCTAAAAGTAAAAATTGTCAAATATTATTTCTGCAGGAAACTCATATTCTCCAACAAGAAGCTATGAAACTGAGAAGGGAATGGGTTGGCCAAGTGTCATCCAGCACATATGATACCAAAAGTAGAGGGGTGGTAACTCTTTTTCACAAAAAACTTAACTTTATCATCACACAAAATATAAGTGACGCTTATGGGAGGTATGCCATTACTGTTGGTTCTCTTAACAACATCCAAATGGCATTTATTAATATTTATGCGCCCCCCAATTCTGATGGTACTGTGTTCCATGAAATTAATAACCACATCTCAGCGCTGGGAGATATCCCTATCGTGATGGGGGGGGATTTTAACATTGTATTGGATAAAGTTATTGATAAATCGCCCTCTGCTCCAAGCAAAAGTAGAAATAAAGCTGAAAAAGCTTTGAATACTCTGATGAAAGACCAAGCATTAGTGGATATATGGAGATTAACACATCCGACAGAGAAAGATTACACTTTCTATTCAATACCTCACAATTCACACTCCAGATTGGACTACTTCTTGGTGAGCAAGCCTTGGGTGGACAATACTCTGACTTGCAGTATAGGGAGTCGGCATATCTCAGACCACAGTATATGGTCGGCACTTGCGTTTGTATGTATATACTGTATATGTGCACTTTGAGTGTGTGTATTCATGTATGTGTGAGGATGGGTATATGTATGTGAGTAAGTGCTTGTATATATATGTGTATGTGTAAGTATTTAGAGACATATATAAACAGGCAGGAATTTATAAAATACTGTATTCTCTTACTAAAAATGTATACAGGAAAATCAATCGCTCTTTAAAATGTGGAACATTGACAACATATCATGTCACAAGGAGGTTTACACCAGACCAACCCTTTTAAATATTTGTGAATATTTTGCATGTGGTCCTGTTATCTATGGCGCCAATAAGGGGCTTGTCAGTCCCTAGTTTATTTCTGACAACATGAAAATAATTTAGGATAACATGGATGCATGAATTGTATTCTTCATTTTTGTAAAGAGCATGCCTTTTGATACTTGCTTTAGATACAAAAACCCTTCCTTTATCTCTAATAATGTAAAGTGGAGAGATTTCTGCTCTTTCTGTTCCAATATCTGCCACAAGAAGTCCCCATATACAAATTTAAAACCATCAAAATCAAGATTCAACCAGAGTTAATTACATTAATTATGTGTGATTAGAAAAATGTTTAAAAATCATTCAGAAATGTGGTCTTCCTAGATCAATATCACATAATATCGTCTAGTTTACCCATCTAAACTATACAAATGATGTGCTTTATCATCGAATATAGAAGAGTTTTAATGTTAACAATTAAGGGAAGTATTAAAAAGCAGATCATTTATATTTATATAATATATCAAAAAGAATCAATGGATTACAATTTTAAGAGGTTAAGAAATGGGAACTAGCAGGAGCGTCCACTCATATCTTCTGAGACATTCCTAACTTATAAGACTATATTGGCAAACAAAAACATAGAATTCATAAGAACAACAGGTTGACTTGTAATGAGGTTTATTGCAGAGGAAGGGAGATGAGACGATGATTCACAAGGTCTGCAGAGTGAAAGGGAGACGGCTGATCAGAGCAGAGTTGCGATGTGAGCCTGGTTGATTGAGAGGCTTTGAATCCAAGAAGGCAGGTGGGTGAACCTAAAGTAAAAGAAAAACAGGATGAATATCAGAACAAAACTCGCACAAGAAAGTATTTAAAAGTCTATCAAAAACTACGCCTGAACCGTATTCTACCGTAGCTGAAAGAACGATCTGGCGAGTGGATTGAGAGCCGGGGTATATATACTGTTGAGTTGATGAGTTGATGGAGAGTAGGTGTGCATGTCTGAGGAGTTAGATGGAATGAACAGCAATCTTTCAGCCACAGAGTGTTAATTGGATCATCGCGCCCACAGAAAGACAGCCATGACACTCCCTAGTGTCCTACATCGTACTACATGAGAAAGAAAATAAGTTAATAACACTGGTTTTAAACATTTAGTACGGCCTGTCTTGGTTGAAAGCCCACTCACCACGACAAGGTGCAGGCTAAGAGTAGGAACATATAACACGACAAACGTACAAGAAACTATAAAACAACGAAGAGAAAACATACAACAACAATGGAAAACATATGTACAGTTACTGAACCTGAGGGTAAGCAAAGGGGATAAAATTAACAACAAAGTAAATCAGGAAATACAGCAAGAGTATGTCAAAAATACCCCCCCCCCTTAACTCCAAACCTTTAACTATGAACTCCACATATTCATGTATCTTACAACAACAAGGTAACAGTAACATTTTCATACATTTTAACATTTTGTAATCTCCCACTGAACATGATTAATAGATGAACATCATCTTAGTTCATGCAGACTCTCAAAGACATTGACCAGTCATTCATGTGTTCACTTTTTATCTGACATTGGCTTTAAGTAGTGGTGAGGTGAGGTTTCTCTGTAAAGGCTCTATGTACAATTTTGAGAATGATATTTTTTGTATTTTTTTATAAGTTTGTCTTGGAGTAGCATCCCAGCAGATTTTTAATGGAAAAGTTGGGCCCCGTTCATGCAGGCTCCAACTGATAATCATCGATGTAATCGGTGGGTTTCTCTGAAAAAAGGAGTCTTTTCGGTCTTTTCAGGCTCTAAGTTCAATTCATTAGTGAGACAACATGTACACTTGCTTAACGGCAGACATTGAAAGTTACTTGTGCCCCGTTCATGCAGGCTCCAAGTAACAGTTTCAGTGTTGTTCTAAAGCATTATTATACTTACCATTTCCTGTGTTCTAGCAAGAAAAAACATCAAAAAGAATTTGGCTACATTCTGATATGCAATAAATAGAACGTGTTGTACAATAATAGACAAATATAGACAAATATACACATGTACACACAAAGAAAGAAATGCAGGAAGAAGAACACACACTACAGGAATAGAAACAGGTACAAATATATATATATATATATATATATATATATATATAGTTGTTGATGAATGAACAGATGATAACCTGCAGCTGTGTTGTGTCTCGTTCTCTCCATCAGACGCCTGTGAGCTGGAACTGGACACAAACACAGTGAACAGAATCCTCAAACTGTCTGACAACAACAGGAAGGTGACATATGTGGAGAAGCTTCAGTCATATCCTGATCATCCAGACAGATTTGATTACTATCCTCAGCTGCTGTGTAGGACTGGTCTGACTGGCCGCTGTTACTGGGAGGTCGAGTGGAGAGGAGATGTTTCTGTATCAGTGAGTTACAGAGGAGTCAGAAGGAGAGGAGACAGAGATGAATGTTTGTTTGGAGATAATGATCAGTCCTGGAGACTGAGCTGCTCTGATGGAGGTAACTCAAAGATCTCCTCCTCCTCCTCCTCCTCTTCCTCCTCCTCCTCCTCCTCCTCCTCCTCCTCCTCCTCCTCCTCCAACAGCTAAGGTTCTGGTCCTTCACTATCTTTGTGCTGGATCACACATTATGGCTCCTCTGGTAACAACAATCTCCATCAGTATCCTTCACTTCAGAATCCTGGCATAAGGACGTCAGAATCCACATGTTAGTTTTTTGAAGTCATCATGGTTTAAAACAAAAGTTACACAAGTAGTGTTTCTAAACTTTAATGTCTGGATTTACCTACCATCGTTTCCTTGAAGACCTTCCCCCAGAGATAAACCACCAGGCAGTGGATCACCATCCTTAGAAGGTGAAAAAATGTCTTCAAAGTGTTTGTGAACAACAATGTATTTGAATAAGTACATTACAGGGAGGAGAGGACTGAGTGTTGACCAGTCTGTATTTTTTACAGAACAACTATCATGTACAACATTGATTCAGAAACGTCTGTTTAGCATTATAAAACTCAGGTAAAACAATGAATCAGTCACATTTTGAAAGTATTAAAGGAACATTTCAAAATATTTAACACAAAAATAACTTCACCATTCTGCCTTGAACATGTCATCAACTTAACCCAAAAATATCATCACCTCCATTTGTCACAGGTTAAACTACACATGAATGAGAAACGTAAGCTAATGCAGACTTTAAATAATAAGTAAATAAAACACTGTTCCACTTCCCTTTTCAGTGTCTAAACAAACAGCTGCATGCTGAGTAACAGCATTCAGTTGACTCTGTGACACAACCAATAGATAGATTGAAAACACTGAAAGCTAGGCCACTGAAGTTCTAGCAACATGTCAATGCTACAGTAACGTTAGCTTAGCACAAACCTCACATTTATTTCAGTTTAGAGCTGTGTTAAAAAGATCTTTGAACTGTGTGCAGGTACAGTCATGAAAAATAGTGAAAATAGCTACTTAGAGAGTATGTGAATGATTTTTCTCTCCCCCGTCTGTCTCACACACGGTGGACACGATGTGTCAGCAGAACAAGTCTGAGCAAATTCACACGTGAGTGCTTTGAAATGATGCACACATTGAACAAGAGAAGGTCATTCAGTTATACTAACTTAATATCTACAAATGTTAATTGGATGCAGAAACATTTTGTTTGAAATCAATATAACAATAAGTGAAGACAATGTTCTTTCACTCTGAGTTTGACATACTCCTTTAAGAATGTGGTGAACTTACTAAATCTAGTATAAGTAACAAACTTATTGTTTGATGATGAAAAACATATTTATTTGAAGTGTATTCTACTAACCCCATGAATCATTTCTTAGAGTTCAATGCAACAGAAAATATTTAGTGGAAACAAAACAAATCATTACATTTAGTTTATATTTTTATCTCAGTTTGTATTTTTTATCAAAAATAACTGTTACCATGACTTTTTTTAACTATATTTACCAAATACTTCACTTGGTTATTATACTAATGAAAACAAACCCACTGTACACACATACACATTTCACTTCAACAACATTATTTCAAACCATAATACATGCCACACGTCTGTATATAAGCTGGTTAAATCCACTGTAGAGACAGTGGTAGCAACAGTGATTCTGAAGAACCAAAACATGTTGAAGTACTTTCAGACATGTGTTCTACAAATACACAGGACATCAAGGTCTAAATGCATAAAGACCTTGAGGAGTCCCTCTCTGTATTTAATCATGCCTCTGCCCCTTTGTCTCCATATCACAACCTACAGGACCCAAAGGACCTGCTGCAAAACAGAAGGCCTTGTGGTAAGGTCGCACTCCTAAAAAAGA
>NC_089202.1:32735978-32773478 GCF_963930695.1 Labrus bergylta | reverse complement strand
CATCATTAAAATGTAGATAAATCATTATAAATCATGTTCTGGCAGGCCGTCCATCAACAATCCGGTGGGGAGGGGGGGTGACGGGGACGGGGGGGGCGGGGATGGGGGGGACGGGGGGGGGGGGGTTTCTGGCAGGCCGTCAACCAACGATCTCGAGGAGCCTAAGAGAGCTCAAGAGCTCTCAGGAAAGTAGGTGGTTAGTGACTGAGATTTACAGATAGATACATGCAGTAATATGATGTACTGTATATACACAGAGAGAGAGAGAGAGAGAGAGAGAGAGAGAGAGAGAGAGGAGCTCAAGGTGCCAGTTCCCCCGGTAGTCTAAGCCTATAGCAGCATAACTAGGAGCTGGTCTACACCAGCACTAACTATAAGATTTATCAAAAAGGAAAGTTTTAAGTCTATTCTTAAAAGTACAGACTGTGTCTGCCTCCTGGACCCCGGCTGGAAAGCGGTTCCAGAGGAGAGGAGCCCGATAACTGAAGGCTTTACCTCCCATAGTACACTTAGAGACTGTAGGTACCACCAGCAGGCCTGCACTCCGGGACCGCAACGCTCTCGAGGGACAGTACGGCACTAGTAGCTCCTTCAGGTAGGATGGTGCCTGGCCATTTAGAGCTTTGTAGGTGAGAAGAAGGATCTTGAATTCTATTCTAGACTGTATAGAGAGCCAGTGCAGAGAAGCCAAGACAGGAGTGATGTGGTCCCTTTTCCTGGTTCTGGTCAGTACACGAGCTGAAGCGTTCTGGACTAGTTGAAGAGTCTTTAGAGACTTACCAGAGCACCCTGACAAAAGAGAATTACAATAATCCAATCTGGAGGTAACAAATGCATGAACTAGTTTTTCTGCATCATTCTGCGACAGGATATTCCTGATCTTGGATATATTACGAAGGTGAAAATAGGCTGTTCTTGAAACTTGCCTGATGTGAGAGCTAAAAGACATATCTTGATCAAATAGAACTCCTAGATTCCTAACAGTGGTGCTAGATGCCATGCTGATGTCACTAAGGACAGTCAAATCACTAGAAAAAGTCTCTCTGAGGTTCTTAGGGCCTAGCACAATAACTTCAGTCTTGTCTGAGTTAAGTAGAAAAAGATTTCTGGTCATCCAGGTCCTAACGTCCTTAAGGCACGTTTCCAGCTGACATAACTGACTGGTGCCATCGGGGCTTCATTGATACATAAAGCTGAGTATCATCTGCATAACAATGAAAATGTATGGAGTGTTTCCTCATAATATTTCCCAGAGGAAGCATATATAATGTAAAAAGAATTGGTCCAAGCACTGAACCTTGTGGGACTCCATGGCAAACTTTAGTAAGCACATAGACTTGTGCATAGAGGACTCATCATTAACATGTACAAACTGAGATCGGTCTGATAAGTAGGATTCAAACCAACTTAAAGCAGTCCCTGTAATTCCAAGTAAATGTTCTAGTCTGTATAATAGGATCTGATGGTCAATGGTGTCAAAAGCAGCACTAAGATCTAACAGGACAAGCACAGACAGAAGTCCCCTGTCTGAGGCTAGCAGTAGATCGTTTGTAACTCTAACTAGTGCAGTCTCAGTGCTATGGTGGATTCTAAATCCTGACTGAAACTCCTCAAATAAACTGTTGTCATGGAGAAAGTCACACAGCTGATTAGCTACCACCTTCTCCAGGATCTTTGAGATAAAAGGAAGGTTGGATATAGGCCTGTAGTGAGCTAGAGTTCCTGAATCTAGAGTAGGCTTTTTAAGTAGAGGTTTGATTACTGCTACTTTAAATGACTGTGGTACATAGCCTGCCAGTAAAGACATATTGATCATATCTAATATAGAGTTGCTAACTAAGGGAAAGACTTCCTTAAACAGCTTGGTTGGGATTGGGTCTAAAAGACAGGTTGACGGTTTCGACGCAGAAATAATTGAATTTAGCTCTGAAAGGTCGATTGGAGAAAAACAGTCTAGACTAATATCTGGTCCTGGAACTGTCTCTGCCGTATCAGATGTATCCTCACCAGGTAAGGGCAGGAGGTTACTAATTTTGTCTCTGATGTCTAGAATTTTGTTGTTGAAAAAGCTAAGGAAATCATTACTGCTGAGGACTGCCTTTGTTTTCCTCGATTAGAGAGGAGTAGTAGGCAGCTCGGGCGTGACGTAGAGCCTTCATATATTTTCTATGACTATCCTGCCAGAATAAACAGGATTCTACCGTTTTGGTCGAGCGCCATATTCTTTCAAAATTTCACGATGTTTGTTTTAGAGTACGTGTTTCTGAGTTGAACCATGGAGCTATTCTCTGCCGTTTGATAACCTTCTGTTTTAGGGGAGCAATCGAATCCAGAGTAACTCTCAGTGAATCCACTGCACTATCAACAAACTGATCTAGCTGAGAGGGACTAAAGCTATCATAAGAGTTTCCAACTGGGTTGAAACACGGTACTGAATCAAAAGCAGCTGAAATAGCTTCCTTAAATCTAGCTACAGCACTATCAGATAAACTTCTAGAGAGCACATTTTTATTAAGCAGAGATAATTCTCTTGATTTCTTCTCCGGCGTCTTTCTTTCAAAATTATTTTTATTGAGTTTTCTTGGATGCATGTTCAGTAAAGCTGTGCATCTTCACTGGTCTTACGATTCGATTTGATATCACGATGCATCACGATTCATCCTCAATTTTCTATA
Organism: Labrus bergylta; assembly: GCF_963930695.1. Lineage (NCBI taxonomy): Eukaryota > Metazoa > Chordata > Actinopteri > Labriformes > Labridae > Labrus > Labrus bergylta. The sequence goes on along the minus strand of NC_089202.1, from coordinate 32,770,803 downwards.
TTACTGCACATGGCTACTTTTTCATAAACAGAGACAAACAGTCCAGAGAAAGATGTTTTTAAGTCTCTGTGTGTTTAGTTTATTATAAGAGAGAAAGATGTTTTTAAGTCTCTGTGTGTTTAGTTTATTATAAGAGAGAAAGATGTTTTTAAGTCTCTGTGTGTTCCCTTCTCAGGACGTTGTAGCCTTTAGCTGTGAGCTTTGTTCAGGGTTATTTCAGACGAGTTGTGTTAAGTTGCTACTGCTGTAAACACCCCATTTCCTGATATGAATGTTTCACATTAAAAGCACTTCAACTACAGATAGGAAGCCGACTTTTATTGTGAAGAACTTGTCGAACTTGTGTATCATCAAAGGAACGCAGCTTTAGCGGAGGTGCACTTAGCGGTGATACTGTCGGGAGTCTACTGTGTTTACAGCCGCTCACTTTATCCCGAGTCACCGCCACAGCCCCCTTCTTTTAGTTATCCTGGACTAAAGACAGCGAGGCATCAGTTTAAACACACCTTTACCTGTGATGAAGATGCTAACCCGAGCTGCGGTCGGCTAAAGAGTCAAGCCGTTTCAGCCTGCAGTGGAGCACTGTGGTCTGAGCCTGCAGGACCAGCTGACTCTGCTCATAAAGTCAGCAAGACCAGGACCGGGACTCAATTGATGTTGTTTTCTGTCACAAATCCCTCTGTTAGCCTACGTTACTTTCATTACACACCACCGTGTGTGTTTAGGTAAAACAAACTCACTCAACGCTGCTCAAAACAAACACATGTAGAGGTTAACAGATGCTTTTTTCTAACCCTCGTCATAATCGATTACTTCCTGTCCCTGCATCGATGCATCAATCGTCTAGTCTGCATCGCGATGCATCCATTAAATGATTCATTTCAACAGCCCTAATGTTCACATTGCAATTAAAAGGCACAACCCTGGATCTACCATCCGGGCACGTGCCCAGGGGCCCCTGAGCACGCAAGGGCCCTCCGCGACGGGAGTGGGGAAAAAATATGCATCAGATGGCTAAAAAATTGATGACTGCAGACTTGTGTAAATCAGTGTGATGAAAGATACAACAGAAAACTCAAAGTACTTGGTCTTTTTCCATTCTCTGATTTTTTTGAAATTTTCAAAATCCAAAACAAAAACCAGAATTTACATTTTTAGACACTTCAAATCCATTATTACCCCTTTACCTTTTCTGAAGTTTATTTCCTTTTTAATATAGATGGACTGCAAACTGCAATGCACTTTACAGATTGGAATATCTTTCTCTCCTGGATTTCTCCTGAATGGAGGCTGTCAGCGTCGTGCCTAAACTGTACCGTGCAGAAGCACACCAACTATATGGCTTAAGCATGCTATGAAAACAAGCAGCCGATAGACTCCTCTCTGCTCTGACTGCAGCTGGGACTGCTGCGCGAGACTACTGTGAGACTGACCGCCTGTGAGTGCTTTGGGACGGGGGAGGGGCTCACGGCAGCACCCGCTGCTCGTTGAGGACAGTAACTGCAGAGCGATACGTGCTTTCACCTCAGAGTCTCCAAAACACCAGAAAAAGTCACGAGATTTGTCGCTTGTAGATTTTGACATAAAAAGTTGACAGATTTAGCGAGAAAGTCGCCATCTTTGCAACACTAGGAAGATGAAGAGCTGAGAGGAGGAAGAGCTGAGAGGAGGAAGATGAAGAGCTGAGGAAGATGAAGAGCTGAGAGGAGGAAGAGCTGAGAGGAGGAAGAGCTGAGAGGAGGAAGATGAAGAGCTGAGAGGAAGAAGAGCTGAGGAAGATGAAGAGCTGAGAGGAGGAAGAGCTGAGAGGAGGAAGATGAAAAGCTGAGGAAGATGAAGAGCTGAGAGGAGGAAGATGAAGAGCTGAGAGGAGGAAGAGCTGAGGAAGATGAAGAGCTGAGAGGAGGAAGAACTGAGAGGAGGAAGATGAAGAGCTGAGAGGAGGAAGAGCTGAGAGGAGGAAGATGAAGAGCTAAGAGGAGGAAGATGAAGAGCTGAGAGGAGGAAGATGAAGAGCTAAGAGGAGGAAGAGCTGAGAAGAGGAAGATGAAGAGCTGAGAAGAGGAAGACCTGAGAGGAGGAAGATGAAGAGCTGAGAGGAGGAAGATGAAGAGCTGAGAGGAGGAAGAACTGATAGGAGGAAGGTGAAGAGCTGAGAGGAGGAAGATGAAGAGCTGAGAGGAGGAAGAGCTGAGAAGAGGAAGATGAAGAGCTAAGAGGAGGAAGATGAAGAACTGAGAGGAGGAAGATGAAGAGCTGAGAGGAGGAAGATGAAGAGCTAAGAGGAGGAAGAGCTGAGAGGAGGAAGATGAAGAGCTGAGGAAGAGGAAGACCTGAGAGGAGGAAGATGAAGAGCTGAGAGGAGGAAGATGAAGAGCTGAGAGGAGGAAGATGAAGAGCTGAGAGGAGGAAGAACTGATAGGAGGAAGATGAAGAGCTGAGAGGAGGAAGATGAAGAGCTGAGAGGAAGAAGAGCTGAGAGGAGGAAGATGAAGAGCTGAGGAAGAGGAAGACCTGAGAGGAGGAAGATGAAGAGCTGAGAGGAGGAAGATGAAGAGCTGAGAGGAGGAAGATGAAGAGCTGAGAGGAGGAAGAACTGAGAGGAGGAAGATGAAGAGCTAAGAGGAGGAAGATGAAGAGCTGAGAGGAGGAAGAACTGAGAGGAGGAAGATGAAGAGCTAAGAGGAGGAAGATGAAGAGCTGAGAGGAGGAAGAGCTGAGAGGAGGAAGATGAAGAGCTGAGAGGAGGAAGATGAAGAGCTGAGGAAGAGGAAGACCTGAGAGGAGGAAGATGAAGAGCTGAGAGGAGGAAGATGAAGAGCTGAGAGGAGGAAGATGAAGAGCTGAGAGGAGGAAGAAAAAGTACACAAACATATAAACAACCATGAAAGAAAAAAACAAGAATCTTCAGCGTCTCTGAAATTTTAACTTAAAGGAACATTTTTGGTGCTTTTCACACTCGTACAAAAACTCCTGAAAACTCCTGAAATGTTCAGGTTGAGCTGCATGTGTGGACGCAAACAGACATTTGTTTTTTCTGACAGCCTCGTTGTAATTTTTGCTGCATGTGAGGCGGGGGTGAGATGATGTGTGATATTCATCTCCAGCGAGTGGAAGGGGGATGAAGGTGTTTATTCCCCGACGCAGGCGCATGACCATAGACAAGCAAGCAATCTGTGAGATGTCTGTGCACGTAAAGAAACTGCTTCATTACGTTATCGTGGTTTAAAGTTTTAATAAATGGTGTTTTGGATTGATATGAAAATGACTTGGTTCATGTGTCTCTCTCTGCCCTCTGGCCTAATGTGATCTTCTATCACTGTGGTGAACATTTTGCAAGGGAGCACCAAAAAGTATCTTGTTCACATGCAGGGGTGTGTCCAGAGGGGCGGCATGGGCCCCCTTTGACATCTGATCTGCCAACCCAGAATCCAAATCTATGATTGGCTGTTAGTCTAATCAGAGGCGGGACATCAGATGAAATCAACAACTCTGGACATACCCCCCCCCCCCCACCGGGTCAAATAATCTGGACACGCCCCTGTTCACACGCAAAACCTTCTCGTGCTTAAGGGATAGTTTCTTGTGCGCACAAGATAATTAACCGTGAGCACAAGATACTTTGATATCAATATTTGCCCTCATCAGTCTGAGCATTGTTGTCTCCAACACTCCACCAAAATAAACACAAATCACACCCACTATCTGTCCTGTTCACACCTTGCATCCCTCCTGGACGATGTGACAACAAAAGGACAGCACTTACAGTAAGAGCAGGAGTTTACACTTGGCATTACCAACACAATCTCCATGTAGTACTTGAGTTTAGAGTTCACTTCCCTGCCTCACTTCCACATGAGCGCCTGTGTGACAAACTATTTTGTAATTTGTGTCTTTATTTTGTATGAATACTCAAAAATGTTTTTGTGAAAGAAGTGATTTTTGAGGATGTCCCTAAATTTGCCACAAGGGGGCCCTCTGTGCACGAGATATGCCTACACTTCTGCAGGCTTGTGATGAAAAGATGCAGACCAGGCAATGTTTGAATTGTTGCAATGCTTTAATTATCTGTATCTGCCCTGTCTCTCCACGTAAAGCATGCAAGACTGATAAACTATGGAAGAAACTGAGGTCTGGCTCTGCAGGGTGACTCTCTCCATAATTGGAGAACAGGCGCCCCCGTGTGGATCATATAGGAATGCCCCTGTTTAAAGGCCCAATATTATCAGAGACCAATGGCTGTGAAAGTTATGAGTATGTCAAAGACACAAGAAACAGTTTGGAGTCTTAAACTACAAAGCTAATGAAATCACCTCTCTGAAATTGAAATACTGAAGGAGAAAGGTTATAAATAAAAAAAAGGAGTTAAGTGTTAAGATATTTTCTAGAAACTAACAGCTATGAAAGTTGTGAGAGTATGTCAAAGGCATGTATACTGTCAGGTTGAGTAATTCTAGGACACAGAAACATGAGATGGTTATAGTTACTTATTGAATGACACAAACAGGGAAACAGCAACACACCACACAGAAACAATGAAGAAGAGGCACAGCTGAGATCATGACAAAGAAGCAGTTTGGAGTGAATATATAGGCCTACATTTATGAGAGAGCTACTCAATTCCTTTTTCAATGTGCACTTTGTGTTAAATGTAACAGTGTTGTTCCTTCTTCTTTATTTGTTTACTTGTTTCACTTTTATTTGTTAGTTTGTTAACACTTGTTGGACTGACAGTAACTGAGCCACATTAAGATAAAGAAAAATAAACTAGAAAACGTTTAGTCAAAGCTGCCGGTCCTGCTGGTCCTCCTCTCGTCCGGGTGAAACTGAGTAACCATGGCAACAGAAATGCATCACTGCTGATCCGTGGAAACAGACAGTTTCAGTTCTCAAGATACACATGTGAAAGTCTTACTGTGCTGAGCATGACTGAGTAACAAGAAGCTGCAGCAGTTTCTCTAAGAACACATTCAAAGATACGGATCACGATACTTATTTTTACAAGTCTGGCAATAAAAATGCAAAATATCATGTTTTCTTTTTTCATAATTCTTTTTAATTTTGAGGTTATCACTAATAAAACAATGCACATATTTTCTTTATAAAAAGTGATACTGACGACATCTTACAAGACAGTTTTTTTCAAAAGGTTTTTTATTGATAACCTCGTGTGTTTTTTAATATTATATTTATCTTTTATCATACTGCATTGATCATTACATGTATTGTTATGTATTGTTATAAACTCTGATATTTAAAATCATCCACTGAGGAGAAAATTCCTCATCAAGCTTGACAAACTCTTTTAATTTTAAATTCATATTTTTTGTATAGTTTGCTTGAGGTAGATTTACATATTTCGCTTCAGTTGACTGACTCTGTGTGTTTGCATATCTGTCCTCCCTCTCTGCTCTCGGACGTTAAGAGGCCGGTGTCGATCAGCGGCTGTTTGAGGCCTTTCAGAGACGCTGACATACGATGATGATGATGATGTCATTGATTCTACACCTGGTCACCTTTGGGCTCCTTGTTCAGGGTGAGGCCAGGTTCACTACAATAATCACTGTTATGGAGAAAAACTTAAAGAAGCAGCATTTACCTTTTTTCCACCATTTCTCTAAAGTTAAAAAAGCAAAGATTCTGTTTGGATGTTGTTCATCTTTCTCCGTCTGTTTCAATAACCTTCTCCTCTTTTTTCATGTTTCTTCAGGTTCATCAGGAGACATCCTCCTGACTCAGACTCCTGGATCTCAGTCTGTTGTTCTAGGACAGACTGTCTCTATCAAATGTCAAACCAGCACAAGTGTTGGTGCTGACCTCCACTGGTATCTTCAGAAACCTGGAGAAGCTCCTAAACTCCTGATTTATTATTCTACAAACCGTCAGTCTGGAGTTTCTACTCGTTTTAGTGGAAGTGGATCTGGAACTGACTTCACTCTGACTGTTAGTGGAGTCCAGACTGAAGATTCAGGAGATTATTATTGTCAGCAGGGTAACAGCTACCCGTTCACACAGTGATACAACGTCATACAAAAACCTCCGTCAGCTGAAGAGGAACTGATCTGACTGAACAGCTGCATAGTAACAGACGCACTTTACAAGATTGTCTGCTAACTAGCTCCATAAAACAGAGAACAGTTTATAGTATAACTGTGTTTATTGATAAGTTTGTTTGAAAAGAGCATTAAGAATATAAGTCTAAACAAATTACATTCACTGTAGATAAGCTGCAAAGTGAACACGTTCATAAAGGGACCCAAACGTTAAAAACACTTCAAATAGATTCATACTTTTTTACAGATTATATTTGGAGGTTTTCAAACATCATGCTCCTGTTCTAAACATTCAGAGCATAATGTGTAGTCTTTAGCTAAACTAAACACATGACATGATTGTGAGTGGACTATGTTCATCAAAGAAACATCAGTTGTTTCATATGTTGAGGTCATAATGCTGTACTAAAACGTTAAAGATTCTATATGCTGATGATATCATACTTCATCATTCAAATGGGAAAAATTCTTCTAGATGACTTTCTGATCATTTCTTCATCTCTCTGATAAGCTGCATCGTTCCAGTATTATTCCAGTATAGTTCATATATATGAGAACGTTGTTACTACAAAGAAAAACATCTTATTAAAATGAGAAAATAAAGAAGGAATTTCTAAAGTCATTAAACCTTTAGCGACACATTCATATTTACGTCCATCTTTACTGGCTCACAATTAACCTCCCACTCCTCCCAAACACGTGACCATCCATGGACATAGAGATTGTGAATAATAATAATAATAATAATATTTTGGACTATATAAAGAACACATACTGGGCCTTTGTACCATCACAGTTGGTCCATATTAACCCCTGCAGATCCCTTAAAAACAAAAAATTGTCACAACCTTTTAAGATTATGTCAAGCATGACCTGAAACCATATAAAAAATTAAAACTTCTCATATTCAAATTAGTTTTCAACACATTTTGAATCAGCTAAAAATCAGCCATTTTCTCAGAACATTTCCATAGAGAGCCACTTTGCATCAGCAGCACCATGCTCCAGTGCTCTGGGAGACTTTATAGTCCTGACAGTTGAACACTGGATGACTGACAGCTGTCCTTCATCACAACAGAAATCCTCGTCCTCATCATCAAAAACATGACTTTGATGTGCGTCCTCATCTGGACTCTCCTCCTCTGCTGCTGCTTCACAGGTAAAGTCCAGAGAATCAAACTCCTCTCCTCTATGAACATCCGTCCCTCTGAAATGAAGCCCACTAAACCCTGATGCTGTTTTCTGTTTTTGTCTCTGTATCCTCAGAGTCCAGAGGACAGGTCACAGTGACTCAGCCTGCAGCAGTGAGCTCTGCTCTGGGAGCCTCCGTCTCCATCTCATGTAGAACCAGTCAGAATGTTTATTATAGCAGCCCATACCACCTTTTAGCCTGGTACCAACAGAAAGATGGAGGAACTCCTAAACTCCTCATTTACTATGCTAGCACTCGAGCATCAGGGATTCCAGATCGTTTTTCAGGCAGTGGATCAAACTCTGCCTTCACTCTGACCATCAGTGGAGTCCAAACTGAAGATGCAGCAGTTTACTACTGTCAGAGTTATCACAGTGGAGGTGTGTTCACACAGTGAAAAAGCGTCGTACAAAAACCTCCCTCAGTCAGACTGAACAGAAACTGAACTGACTGCTGCAGCTGGAAGTTTCTGCAGAGACTGACACACTTCACTGAGGACACACACACACACACACACACACACACACACACACACACACACACTTCACTGAGGACACACACACACACACACACACACACACACACACACACACACACACACTCTCTGTCATAGTAATATCAAAGTTGGTCCAAATATATCTCTACATACCCCTTTAAAGATCTAAACATGATCTAAAACTCTTAAAACATGTCATCAAGTGTCTAACATGACCTGAAACAACAGAAAGACAAAATAAATCATTAAACTATGTTCCTTGCTATTTTAATTCTTTTAGATTTGAGCGCAGCATTCGACACAGTAGATTATGCCGTTTTAATTGAACGACTCGAGTCCTGGATTGGTGTCAAGGGCACTGCACTTAGTTTGCCTTTATTCCTATCTTTTAGATAAAACCTTCACTCATCCTCCACCTGTGGTGTCCCACTAGGTTCAATTTTAGGTCCTCTCTTATTTTCCATTCATATGCTCCCACTTGGCAAAATTATTCATGGCCATAACCTTTCTTTTCAGTGCTTTGCGGACGACACACAGATATACGTTCAGCTGAGGCCTGGTGACCAAGAAAGCCTAGTTGCTGTTTTTAACTGTCTCAGGGATATTAAATGTTGGATGGCCCAAAGTTTTTTTTTACAATCAGATGAGTCAAATTCAGAAATCATAGTCTTCAATTATCCACACCCAAACATCAGTCAGATCGAAAGTTCCCTCGATCCCCTCTCTGCTAACATCACACCCTCTGCAAGAAATTTAGGAGTGAATTTTTGATTCAGACCTCACCTTCGAACAACACATCAAGAAGGTCATCCAGTCCTGTTTCATCCACATCAGAACCATTTCAAAAATCAAATCAATTCTCCCACCTGATGACCTGGAAAAAGTTATTCCCTCACTAATCTTTTCTCGTCCGGACTATTGCAGCTCCCTTCTCTCTGGTACAACTCGTGAATCACTCTCCCTTTCCAACTGGAACGCAGCAGCTAGGCTTCTTATTGGTTTTAAAAGATGACATCACATAACTCCTGTCCTCGCTTCCCTTCACTGGCTACCTGTCTCTTTTAGAACTGATTTTAAGATTTTACTTCTCACTTTTAAAGCTCGTCTTGGTCTTGCCCCAATTACATTGGCGAAATGTTAACCCACTACAAACCATCTCGTGACCTCAGATCCTCAGGTGGCGCCCTTCTGATCGTTCCAAAGTTGAGGCTCAAATCTAAAGGAGACTGAGCCTTTTGCGATCAGGACCCCTCGACTTTGAAACGACCTGCCTGAGGAGATAAGGCGAGCAGATTTGGTGACATCTTTTAAATCACTTCTTAAAACTCACTTTTATAGAATTGCTTTTATAGGATTTCACCTTTTAAAGATTTTTTATCCATTTCTTTTCTTTTTCATTCTGTTAGTGCCTGTGATGTGATGTCATCTCCCACTTCATTATTTTTATATTGTTTCCATCTTGTTGACTTTTTAAAAAAAAAATCCTTCATTGTATTGTTTTATAGCTTTAACTTTCTCTTGATACCTTTCTGTTGTATTTGTCTTATTCCTGTTATTTGCATTGATTGAGGGCAATATAACTCTCTTTAGAAGTGACATAACAAACTTTTAGCACATCCTTACAAGAAAGTATTTTTGCAGGATGTCTAAACAGCAGGTGGAGGACTTATCTCAAATCAACGATGAGTACAGTGAATGAGAAGTGAAGTAGAATCAGTCATTTGTCTTTGTGGTCATGAACAAATTAGTAAAACAGATATTGGAACTATAATAAAACCTCACAATGACCTTGTATGCTGATGATGCTCTGCAGTTGGTTTCTAATTAAGTAAAAACTTCTCATATTCAAATTTGTTTTCAGAACATTGTGATATTATCAACTCAAAATCAGCCATTTTCTCAGAACATTTCCATAGAGAGCCACTTTGCATCAGCAGCACCATGCTCCAGTGCTCTGGGAGACTTTATAGTCCTGACAGTTGAACACTGGATGACTGACAGCTGTCCTTCGTCACAACAGAAATCCTCATCCTCATCATCAAAAACATGACTTTGATGTGCGTCCTCATCTGGACTCTCCTCCTCTGCTGCTGCTTCACAGGTAAAGTCCAGAGAATCAAACTCCTCTCCTCTATGAACATCCGTCCCTCTGAAATGAAGCCCACTAAACCCTGATGCTGCTTTCTTTTTTTGTCTCTGTATCCTCAGAGTCCAGAGGACAGGTCACAGTGACTCAGCCTGCAGCAGTGAGCTCTGCTCTGGGAGCCTCCGTCTCCATCTCATGTAGAACCAGTCAGAATGTTCATGGTAGCAACCATTTAGCCTGGTACCAACAGAAAGATGGAGGAACTCCTAAACTCCTCATTTACTTAGCTAGCACTCGAGCATCAGGGATTCCAGATCGTTTTTCAGGCAGTGGATCAAACTCTGCCTTCACTCTGACCATCAGTGGAGTCCAGACTGAAGATGCAGCAGTTTACTACTGTCAGAGTTTTCATGTCATCAACAGTCAGTATGTGTTCACACAGTGAAAAAGCGTCGTACAAAAACCTCCCTCAGTCAGACTGAACAGAAACTGAACTGACTGCTGCAGCTGGAAGTTTCTGCAGAGACTGACACACTTCACTGAAGCAGCTCAGACATGATAAAGACCTTAAAAATCAATCAGCCCTCATATTTGTTTTGGATTATAAACCTCATTGTAAACGCACTTAAACAATACACACTCTTTACAAGCAGAGGATTATGTGTAATAACATTTTTCTTTTAAATAACATTTTTTTATTGGTGATAACGAGGACAAAAAAACAAACCTACAAATATTTGCACATAGAAATAACAGCAAAAACAAAAACCAATAACCAAACTAACAAGAAAACAGAAACAAGTCAAAACAGTGAAACATTAGAAAAGACACAACACAACAATCACACAGGCCATAGATTGAAATGAGATATGGTGACTTCTGAACTTTTCTATGTTGATGGAGGGTAATAGAAAGCTATGAGATTTTTAGATCTGGTGTGAGTTGCAGTTCATTCATCAAGGTCAGAAGTCAGGTGGGAAGTAAAGAGAAAACAATCTAAGAATGAATCTAAAATATATATATGTATGAAGAAAAATGATAAAACAATCAAATTAAAGGTATAGTGTTAATGTGACCATCATAGAAACAAAGAGGAAAATATATATATCCATACATACATGCACATAGGTATACACACATACATATACATTCATACACACTCATGCAATATTTAAGAAGAACTAAAAAGAGGGATCTCACAGGGACATCGGGGGGTCAGGCAAGAGGCCCCCTCCACCCGACCCACGGCCCCCAACAGCAGCTGACAGCCCCAGCAGGATACAGACTGGGCGGGTTAGATTAGATTTTTTCACTTGATTGAGAAGGTTGTAGATTGTTGTTGGTTGTATTAATTTTTAAATTGTTGATATCAGAGGAACTGGTCCCTCCCAACCCGTATTTCTGGATGAATGTACTGAATGATATAAATTGGTTGTTTTAAGGAGATGGAGGTGAGTGATTTCCTTTTGTTGCCATGATGGAAAGTGGATGGGGGTGTTGTGTAGCTGGAGGTCTGGATTGTGCCATACTGGGGTGTATCTACATGGTGCTAGTGATGACTTGGTGATATTATGGGTTTTCCACCAGGCTGCCAGAGGTGAGGAGATGGTGATGGTTTTGTGGTAGTCCTGTTCCTTAATTGATTGTGGTAGGAAGGAAAAGCCCCTTTTTGAAACAACGATTAACTTCAATTCATTTGTAGTTTGACTTTTATCCCCCAGTTACGGCTGCAACCTTCCTGGTGTTACAGTCTGAGTGAGTGTCACGCCAGCTGCACACAAGTTGATGATTTTTCAGTGAAATTCATTGTCCTGGTCTGGTCTCCTTCTTGTCCTGGTCTTGTCTCCTTCTTGTCCTGGTCTTGTCTCCTTCTTGTCCTGGTCTTGTCTCCTTCTTGTCCTGCCTTGGTCTTGATCTTATCTTGGTCTCTGAGCACTCTGGTCTCAGCTAGTCATGCTGGCTATCATGGGTTTTGTTCATTATTACCGACTATTGTAGAGAGAATAAAGCACAAAACAAGTTTACTGTCATTTGGGAATTTATATAAATATTTATATAAATGATGAAAAATGATATCGTTTGAAGTTCTGTGATCACTGATGACGCTCATCAAACATATTGAGGAGCTCAGTCTGAGTTTAAAAACAGTGTTTATGTCTCATCATGATGTCTTTTTACTCGTCCTTTGTAAAGTTATCATGGAGAAACTACATTTCTTAATGTAGTCACTGGCTCCATTATGATGAAGTATCTTAAGACAGTTTGTGATAAAAGAAAAGAAAAGTCGTTTTAACAACTTTGAAAAAAAGACAAAAAGACAAAAAGTGTATTTCTCATTGATTTAATGAACAGATTATCAGGAAACAATACACACACATATGAAGCAACAAGCTAATATTTATTCTTTAGAAACATGAAATAAAGAGAGAGAGAAAGGTGCACAGTGAGAGCAGTATCACAGTAAAACCAGCAGCAGAGTCCCAGTGAGTCATTACTGGGAACACTGGTCTCTACTCAGACTCTCTGAGACTGGAGCCTGGGCGCCCTGGGTGGCCTCACAGGTCACAGAGCCCACCTTCCTCCACTGGTCTGCAGAGAGCCTCAGGGTGCTGCTCCAGCTGTAGAGAGCGTCCTTCTCCAGCACCGCAGGGCTCCTGCTCTCCTCCCAGCTGCTGCTGCTGCTGCCGTCCACCTTCCAGGCCAGACTCCAGCCTGAGGGGAAGCCCTTGTTGGCCAGGCACATGAGCGTGGCCTTCCCCTGCTCCAGCTCCTCATTGGAGGGGGGCAGCACCGTCAGGGTGGGACGCACATCACCTATAGGAGACACCAATCAGATTAGAGGACAGGGAGCACACAGCTGTCAATCAAACACCACACCCTATAGGACACCTTTAATGTCTGAGAGTTGATTTTCCTTTTTTAGGAGTTTCTGTCAGATGTTTCTTTCTGCTCCACCGGTCACTCACTCACACATTGTTTCACTTCCCTTTAAGAAGCCTCTCATGTACATCAGCACACAGAGAGAGAATCACACAGAATGACCTGAAATATATTTAAACTACATCTGAATCCAATTTAAAACATTACAAACATTCCCCATCAAAATAATCCAAAAACTTTGCAACACATTTTTAAAACAGTTTGTAGGTAAAACAAACTAAAACAGAATCAACTGAACACAATCAAATGTTCTTCAAATGAATTCTAATCAGAAAAATAAGGTATCAGAAAAATACCTTAAAGAGTTGTCAGAAAATGAATCTGAGGAAAACATTTAAAACACCTCTCTTTGTTAAACATCAACTTGTTTATGTTTCAGTGTGACAGAAATCAAACTGTCCTGAGTGAACCATCACGGTAAAGCAGGACCGATAAAAACATGATAAGAGTTCATTAGAGTTAGAGTTTAACGATGACAAATAAACAGAGAGACAGCTGCTGAACACAAACACATGAAGATATATATTAGACATACATATAAATAACATGTAAATAAATCTACTTTGTAGTTTTGTCAGTGTTTGAATTGTAGTAGCACTGATTTGATATCTCTTTATGCTGATGATATCACGCTTTATTTAACAGATTTAAAATATTTCTTTGAGCTAAAACACATTCATTTAGATGTTTTCCTCTCTTTTGTTTTGATAAACATAAACCACTAGACAATTTAAAATCCTGGTCATTAACATTTTCAGTAAAGAAAGCTGATTTGATGATTTTCATTCAGTTGTTTCAGTCATTAAGGCGTCCATATCGATTGTTAGAAAAACCTCATGAATAGAACATTATTTAGCAGCTGTCTTTGAGGTTGTCAAAGTGTGATTTATGTGGATCAAATATAAAAATCTGTATTTTAACATTAGGTTTAATATTCATACAGAAACTTACTTCCAACATCCAGTCTGGTTCCTCCACCAAAAGTCCACCACAGTGGTACAAAGTCATTGAGCGGCCGTACAAAAACCTCTCACTGTAGAGACACACGGCTCTCTGACTTTAACACACTGAACTCAAACTACCACAACTCCACATGTCACCTTACCATGAGAGTGAAAATCATCTATTTCCCAACAAATAAAAACTCTGGCTTCAAACATTTTACCTTCATTTAAATTCAGTCTGTGTTTCTGTTTTAAACTGAAATCCTTTAAAGTCAAATGTTGTCTTTATTCTTTCTAAAACAAACGATTTAAAAGTTAAAGGTCAGTATTTTCTTTTCCTCCAGGCTTGAATATAAAGACAAAAGACACCAGAATAACTTACTGATTGAATGAAAAGCTGAATATGTGACTTACTTCCAATATCCAGTCTGGTTCCTCCACCGAACGTGAGCCACAGTGATACAAACTGATGGAGTCGTCGTACAAAAACCTCTCGCTGTAGAGACACACGGCTCTCTGACTCTGACACAAACACAGACACCTCAATGAGTCTCTGCCTGCAAGACCTCTGAGACCAAATGAAAACAGAATCTAAAAAGATTATAACAGATTAAAGAATGTCTTTCTTTGAGATATTTAAATATTTTTAAATCATTTTCTCAAGAATATTATTAATTACAACTCCTGATTTATATCAGGATAAATGTTTCTAGAAGCATGAACATGAAATCATATTAAAGTTGTTTTGAAAGTTTTCTAATGAATTGTATAATTAATTGATTGATTGATAAACAGAGTAATGAGAGTGATCCCTGTTGGAGTCAGTCAGAACATTTCCATAGAGAGCCACTTTGCATCAGCAGCACCATGCTCCAGTGCTCTGGGAGACTTTATAGTCCTGACAGTTGAACACTGGATGACTGACAGCTGTCCTTCATCACAACAGAAATCCTCGTCCTCATCATCAAAAACATGACTTTGATGTGCGTCCTCATCTGGACTCTCCTCCTCTGCTGCTGCTTCACAGGTAAAGTCCAGAGAATCAAACTCCTCTCCTCTATGAACATCCGTCCCTCTGAAATGAAGCCCACTAAACCCTGATGCTGCTTTCTGTTTTTGTGTCTGTATCCTCAGAGTCCAGAGGACAGGTCACAGTGACTCAGCCTGCAGCATTGACCTCTGCTCTGGGAGCCTCCGTCTCCATCTCATGTAGGACCAGTCAGAATGTTCATGTCTATAACAGTAACCACCGTTTAGCCTGGTACCAACAGAAAGATGGAGGAACTCCTAAACTGCTTATATACAGTGCTAGCTATCGAGCATCAGGGATTCCAGATCGTTTTTCAGGCAGTGGATCAAACTCTGCCTTCACTCTGACCATCAGTGGAGTCCAGACTGAAGATGCAGCAGTTTACTACTGTCAGAGTTTTCATGTCATCAGCAGTCAGGCTGTGTTCACACAGTGAAAAAGCGTCGTACAAAAACCTCCCTCAGTCAGACTGAACAGAAACTGAACTGACTGCTGCAGCTGGAAGTTTCTGCAGAGACTGACACACTTCACTGAGAACACACACACACACACACACACACACACACACACACACACACACACACTTCACTGAGGACAGACACACACACACACACACACACACACACACACACACACACACACACACACACACACACACACACTTCACTGAGGACACACACACACACACACACACACACACACACACACACACACACACACACACACACACACACACACACACACACACTTCACTGAGGACACACACACACACACACACACACACACACACACACACACACACACACACACACACACACACACTTCACTGAGGACACACACACACACACACACACACACACACACACACACACACACACACACACTTCACTGAGGACACACACACACACACACACACACACACACACACACACACACACACACTTCACTGAGGACACACACACACACACACACACACACACACACACACACACACACACACACACTTCACTGAGGACACACACACACACACACACACACACACACACACACACACACACACACACACACACACACTAATACTTTAACAACTTTCCTGAACTCTTAACGCACCAACACACCTACAACACCCAAATGGCAAAACGGTTAATTTCATGCTCAAAATCACACATTGTAAACTAAAGTCCAACACTCATTTTCAAAATAAAATAATACACTCACACACTACACCATGTCCACCAAAACACTGCAAACATGTCTCAAAATAAAATCATTCTTCCAAAACACCAACACATGTCCTCTTCCAACATAAACATGTAATCACAGCACAATGTCATAAAAACATCAGATGGAATTACAGGAACTACATTATTTTATGTGTCAGATCTGCCCTTATACAATAGACATATTTGATCATAGATTGTGTTTAGCACTGCATTTTCTTTACGTTTTGTTTTGTTGGGTTTAGTAAATGCATGCATTTTGTTTCTTTGGCTGCAGAAATGTAATACAAAAAAGGAATGACCCATTTCAGAGTAAATGTACTGTTTATGAAAAAAAGAAGACAGAGACAGAATTGCTACAGTAAAGGCTTTATCTGCAACAGGACATTACTGCAAGATAACAAAAATATACAGTATAGCTGCCATATATTGTAATATTGGATGTGAAAATACAAAATATACAAACAGAAAAAGCCACAGAAGAATAAAGAAAGAAAAAAAAGTCCTCTTCTAATCTGCCCGGTCTTCTGCATTTGGTCACGTTCTCATCCACATCAAACCTGATATCTTCTCTGGCAAGGCATCTTGGGAAGAATCTTCTGGCATGCCTTATCCACCCCTGGCAGTGTTCAGCTGTGATGTCTTGACATGCAGCATCCATTGCATCCAGGAGGGACATTTGGTCCTGTGGGCGACGCTCAAAAACCTTCCATCTCCAGGCTGAGAAAAACTCCTCAATGGGGTTGAGGAAAGGAGAGTAAGTGGCAAGGAAAAGGGACATCGTCCTCGTATGGGTATCAAACCCGGCTATGACTGCACAGGAATGGTGGAATACCACATTTATTGGAAAGTGGTCTCCCACCTGTCCCCTTTCTGCCTCTGCCACCAGTCTTTTGTGCAGGTCGTCTAAAAACAGGAGAAGGTGGTCAGGGGCCAATCTCACATTTATGCAGGAGTGTACCATTTTTGGAGATTGCGGCGCACATGGTGATGTTGGCTCCTCTCTGGCCCAGGACGGTTACTGTGGCCCTTTTGCAAATTATGTTTCTTCCACGCCGACGCCTTTTTGCCAAGTTGTAGCCAGCCTCATCAATGTAGATCATTTCATGTGGGACTTGATTGGCCTCTATCTCCATGACTCTCTGACAGTAATCAGACACAGTGTGTGTAAATGCTTTGCTGTAGACCTACTGTATGTCCTGCTGTACTCCAGGTTTATAGAGTAGTTTACTGCAAACACACTATGTATAGTACAGTAATCACTGTATTGCATAACCTTACCTGGATGTATTGGTGACAGAGTTCTTTGATGCACTCGCTGTTTATTTCAAAATGAACTTTGTACACTGTAAGCCCGGATGAGTTGAATTTACTTTAAAAATTTAAGGAATGTAAGCAATGTATAATGAAAACTTGAGTGAATTTAACTTAAGTTTTTAAGCACAACAAATTAAACGCCAAGTTGATTTAACTTAAAATCTTTTGTAATGTCAATTGCTTTGCATAATTATTACACTTATTATGTTAAGCCCATTGCACTGAATCACAAGTCGGTTTTACTTCAAATCTTTTGTAAAATTAAATTAAGTGTTACGGTTAGCACAAATTCTGGACCCAAAAGCACGACTCAGACAGGCAGGATAAAGTTTACAAAAAGATTTATTTCCAAAACGTGACTCCAAAAGTTCAAGGGGGAGGGGTAGTGCGAGGTTCCAAGTGGCAGTGTCCGTGATCCCAGTGTGGTGTCCAAAAAGCACAGGTGAGGTGAAGCAAAACACGAACAGCGATCTGGCGCAAGGCAGAGAAGAAAAACCAGGTGAGCTACACAAGCTATAACACGAGAACTAGTCATCCAGAGAAGCCAAGAGAGTACAAACCACGCGAGCTGGTGAAACAATCTGGCACCGAGGTGAAGCAGAAGGAAGTCTTTGTAGTCGAGATCCTGATGACCAACTAGCTGCACCTGGCGCCGCCTGAGAACATGAACCCACCAAACTCACACAGACAGGGGAGAGACACATGAGGATTAAACAGACAGGGAATGACAAACAACACCACAAAAAGGGAAGGGAGGGCTGCCATGATGTGAATCATGACAGTACCGCCCCCTCAACGACCACCTCCAGGTGGTCTACCTGGCTTGTCATGGTTTCTCTGATAAAACTCCCTGAGGAGTGCTTTGTCCAGAATGAGCCCCCGGGCGATCCAGCTCCTCTCCTCAGGCCCGTAACCCTCCCAGTCGGCGAGGTATTGGTAACCACGCCCCCTGCAGCGAACGTCCAGTATCCGCCTGACCGTATAAGCAGGGTGCCCATCAATGAGCCGGGGCGGTGGAGGGGCGACGGAAGGAGGGCACAGAGTGCTTGCAGACACTGGCTTAAATTGAGAGACGTGGAAGGTTGGATGAATCCCGGTCTATACACAGGAGCAGGTCTCTGCTGCCGGTCAGCCAACCTCTGATTCTGTTCACGGGTTCGCAGGAGCGCAGCTCTGGTCTCCCTCCAGACTCTGCGGATCCTGCGCAGGTTGTGCTGAACCGAAGGTACGGCGATATCGACCTCCTGGACTGGGAAGAGAGGTGGTAAATAACCCAACGATGCTTCGAATGGTGTCATACCTGTAGCCGCAGAGGTCAATGAGCTCTGGGAATATTCCACCCAGGTGAGCTGTGTGCTCCAAGAGGCTGGATTACGGGCACAGACACACCTCAGCGCCGCCTCTAAATCCTGATTAGCCCTCTCAGTTTGTCCATTGGTCTGGGGGTGGTGACCCGATGACAGGCTTACAGTCGCTCCCAGTGCCCGACAAAACTCCCTCCAGACGTGAGAGGTGAACTGGGGACCCCTGTCCGACACGATATCCAAGGGGATGCCATGGATGCGGAAAACATGGTTCACCACCAGATCCTCAGTTTCAGCAGCAGAGGGCAGTTTAGGAAGGGCCACGAAGTGCACTGCCTTGGAAAAACGATCCACAATAGTTAATAATGTGTCGTTACCTTGGGAAGGTGGTAGGTCCCGTCACAAAATCCAAAGCTATATGAGACCACGGGCGGCCAGGCACTGGGAGAGGACGGAGGAGGCCAGCTGGCAGGCGATGAGAAGCCTTTCCTCGGGCACAGACTGTACAGGCCTTGACATACTCACGGGTGTCTGCCGTCATGGCGGGCCACCAGAAGGTTGGCAGGCAAACCGTGATGCGTGACACCACTGAAGTACGTGAGGACGGACAGAAACAGGTACAAACAAACGATCCGCGGGACCCCCACCGGGATCAGGGTTAGTGATGAGGGCGGTCCTAACCAGGGATTCAATATCCCAGGTTAACGAGCCTACCAGGCATGACGAAGGAAGGCTAGTGTCTGAGACTGCAGCTCTATTAATGTCATCCTGAAATTGTCTGGAGAGAGCGTCAGGCTTTACATTCTTACTTCCGGGCCGGTAAGTGAGGGTAAACTTAAACCGGCCAAAAAACAAAGCCCACCGGGATTGGTGAGAGTAACCCTAACCCTAACCCTAACCCTAAGCTTTTTGTGGTCAGTCCATACCGTGAAAGGTGTCGCAGCTCCCTCCAGCCAATGTCTTCATTCCTCCAGGGCCAGTTTGACAGCCAGCAACTCCCTGTTGCCAACATCGTAATTCCTCTCCGTCGGTGATAGTTTCTTGGAAAAGAAAGCACAGGGGTGTAATTTGTCATCACCTGCAGCTCTTTGTGACAGGACAGCTCCCACGCCAATATCCAATGCGTCCACCTCCACAACGAACTGGCGAGAGGGATCAGGCTGTACCAGGATGGGGGCTGGGGAGAACCGTCTCTTTTTTTTTTGTACTTTATTTTTCCAAAAGTAAATCACCAGTGTGACAAAATGAAAAGACATACGTAAAGCATACTATAAAAACAAAAACAAAACAATCAGACAAACCAGTCACGGGTATGTAAACCATCCCACTTAAATAATAACACTAGTATATAAATAAGCAATAACAAATAAACAAACAAACAAACACACAAGACAAAACAAAAACCCTGCTGCCCATGGTACGACCCCCGGTTCCACAACTGGGACCGATAACTTCAGATTAAGTTCAAGTAAATACAGTAGTAAGGCAAGGCAGTAGTAAGTAGTAAGCAAGGCAGTAAAAATTCATGTCAGATAAACAGTCAAATTAAAAAATGTCTTAGACATAATACGTGATTCATTCATACATAATTCATTGTGAAAGCATATTTAGAAATACAAGAAATAGCAATAAAAAAGTAACTGACAGTCGACTGTTTACAAAACATGATGACAATGACATCAACATAAATAAGTATATATACATAAAGAATAACTGCCTCTTGAGTTTCCCAAATGCCTCTTCTGCTGCAGCTGACCAGACAAAAGGAACAGACAGTGAAGTCAATGGGACTACTACTTGACTATAATTCCTCACAAAACGACGGTAGAAATGAGCAAACCCCAGAAACCTCTGGAGCTGTTTCCTTGAGGTGGGTTGAGGCCAATCCGTGACAGCTTGGACCTTAGCAGGATCCGTCCTCACCTGCCCACTCTCCAGGATGTACCCCAGGTAGGAGACAGAAGCAGCGTGAAACTCACACTTCTCCCCCTTCACATACAGTTTATTCTTACAACCTCTGAAGGACCTGCCGCACATGTACCACGTACTCCTCCAGGTTTTGGGAGAAAATCAAAATGTCATCTAGATAGACAAACACGGATCTGTTCAAAAAGTCTCTTAAAACGTCATTCACCATGGCTTGGAACACAGCAGGAGCATTGGTTAGGCCAAACGGCATGACTAAATACTCAAAGTGGCCTAAAGGAGTGTTGAAGGCAGTCTTCCATTCATCGCCCTCCTTTATGTGCACCAAGTGATAGGCATTGCGCAGGTCCAACTTAGTGAAGATAGTGGCTTCATGCAGGGGTTCAAAAGCAGAGTTAATGAGAGGCAGAGGATACTTGTTCTTGATAGTAATGTTGTTTAAGCCACGGAAATCTATGCAGGGTCTCAAGGTTTTATCCTTCTTGTCCACAAAGAAAAATCCTGCCACCCGGGGGAGAAGAAGATGGTCGGATAATACCTGAGTTTAGAGACTCTGTGATGTAGTTCTCCATGGCTCCACGTTCCGGGGCAGAGAGGTTGTAGAGCCTGCTTGTTGGTAGAGGGGCTCCCGGTAACAGTTCTATGGAGCAGTCGTAAGGCCTGTGAGGGGGTAATGACAACGCTCTCTGCTTGCTGAAAACCTCAGCAAGGTCGTGATACACTGAAGGCACAGAGGAAACGTCAATGGGTTCTGGTGGAGCAGCACTGATAATATCAGAACACAGAGGCTGAGCAGACTTTAAACATTTAGAATGGCAGAAAGAACTCCAGCTAACTATCTTACCGGCAGCCCAATCAATAACCGGATTGTGAATCTGAAGCCAGGGTAGGCCGAGCACTAAGGGAGCATTTGAAGAGTGCATAATGTGGAAAGTCAATCTTTCACGGTGGTTGCCAGCTAACAAGAGAGAAAGTGGCTCGGTCTGATGAGTGATGGTAGCTAGCCAGTCCCCATTTAACGGACAGAGGTGTATCAATGAGATCAGTAATAAGCTGGGCTTCTTTAACAAACATAGAATCGAGGATGTTAGAGTCTGAGCCAGAATCAACAAGAGCCTAAAACTTATAAGAATTACCATTTACAAGTAAGCAAGCGTCTAAGTGTATGCGTCTTCGAGGTAAACTAGGAACTACAGTGCTACTCACCAGAACCTCGTCTGTGACTGGTGAGGTGTTTAAACGCTGGGGGCAGGCAGCAATCATGTGTCCAGAGTTTTTCTTGAAAACGCCTGTTGCGCTCAGCTGGGTTTAGGTGATTCTGTCCCAACTGCATGGGTTCCTCGTTCGGCTAGCGTCCGAAATTCCACGGAGTAATTAGCTGCACTAAGGGAGCCCTGACGTAGGTTAAGTAACTGGTTGCTAGAGTCACAGCTGGTAACAGGGTGGTCAAAAACAGATGTCATGTCTGAAACAAACTGGTCAAAGGTAGCATTAGCAGTAAGTGGGCTATGCCAAAAAGCTGTACCCCAAGACCTAGCCCTTCCCGTGAGCAGACCCAGTACGTAAGCTATTTTAGCTCCATCGCTAAAATAGGTCAGAGATTGCAACTCGAACACCAGAGAACATTGAACTAGAAATGACCTCCAGTCCCCTAAATTACCGTGGTAACGTTCAGGGGCTGGGACAAAAGGCTCACAGGGTTGAAAAGCACCGACAGGTACTCCCGGAGGAGGTTCTGAGACAGGTACAGGCTGTGGGTTAATCTGTAGCTGCCTTTCAACACGAGAGAGACCGGAGGGTAGTTAAATCCACTTAATATTTTCAAAATGTGTACAATTTTAAATTCTGTTTTTAATTTGTTGCAGAAGAACATTTTAATTAACAATAAAAGCAAATAACAAAATTACATTTTTATTCTGTTTAATTTCAGAAGTTTTAACTTCAAACAGAGAAACAGATTTAAATTTACCTTTAGATGTTAAGAATGAAAAGCCTCATCGAAAATAAACCGTACACTGAAAGTAATTATTGAAAGTAGAGGTCTTAATCAGCGCTGATAGGACATTTTACAACCTCACGGCGGAATCTGGCTCCAATAGTGGCCAATGGCGACTTTTTCCTCCCTCAAACTATCAGAATTATATCGGCCTTAAAAAAACAAGTGTTGGTCGACCTATAATTGAAAGGACAATAACATTGGTCTTAAATAAACTGCAATATTTGGATCTGTGCTTACAAGTACGTAGCCCATTTGTTGAACGTGGAGTACGCTTTTGATAAAGATGGTGCACTAGTTAATGTCTGTGATATATTCTACATATATATATATACACAGTAAACTGTAGTGGCATGCTGTTATGTTGATTTGATTGTCTACAGATTGCTCCTCTGCTGTCTGGCATGAGCCACTGCTCACGTCAGCTGTGTGGCTGCTCTATTGTTTAAATGGGCGCTGAAAAGAATAGCAAGGCACACACTGCGACCTGGCCACAAGTGCTTCCTTTTTAATTGTACAGCCAAAGTAAAATAATGAACATTAATTGAGCCCATTTTAAAAATATTTTTATAGTCTTTTCAGTTTATGTCAAGCCATTAACCAATAATGCAGATATTGAGATTGTTTCGTAAAAAAAGAAGTACAAGTCTTTGAAACACTGAAAAAGTTAGTAGCATTTGATTTTACCAGTGACGCAAAAATGGTCATTTTGCGTCACTGGAAGCTCCTTTTCAGACTCAGAAATACAAAGATTTCCCATCTCAGGGGAAAATGAGGGTGGGTTGCATGACCATTCAAAAATACTACCAGGTTTCTAATGATACAAAGATTAATGCAAATGGGTGAAGTATCCCTTTAATTACAAACTAATGATGATTGTGTGTGTGGGTGTGTGTGTGTTTGAATATTTTCTACTGTACTTGTGTAGGTATATAAATACATGTGTGTATATGTATATATTTGTTTTTATTCTATATAATTCCCAGGGGTGCAAACTCATCAGGAATGAAAAGGTGACATGAATCCAAACCCCCTGGGGGGGGTCAGGGGGCATGCCCCCCCCCCAGGAAGATTTTTATTTTTAAATATCAGCTTTAAAATGTGAATTTACAGACAATTTTATCATTCAGACCTACTGAAGAAGCAGTGCAAACAATAAGAAAAACACAATTGCTTGTCTATATCTATGTTCTGTTCTAACTTTTTGATAAAGTTTCAGTGAAACATGAAGAACCCCATGATGCTCCCAACCTTCAGTCCCTTTTTATAAATGAGATGAATTTGCAGAACAGGGCTTACCATGTTCCACTAAGGGGTGACGTGAAGGACAGTCACTATGCAAGTACCTCTCAGGGCAGAGTCTGAGAGAACATAATACAGTCATCAAGTATGACAATATCATTAAATGTGTAACAGTATCAATATATGAACCTGATGTTTATCTCCTGCTGATTCTCATTAAGTTTATATTCCCTCTCTTACGTGTTGACCAGCTGTCACTTTAATGTTTCCTGAGATAATAATGAACCAGAAAGCTGTATGAAGTTACCTTCAAGCTAGCACACATGTCTCTCTCTCTTTACCTCTCTCTACCAAACAGTAAATATGATCAGACAGGATGTTTAACAGAAAGGCTGGCTTGCTAGCCAGACTCCAAATCTTCCCACAGTGTTTTCATGGAAAAATAACGTTATGTACTGCACATGGCGACCGATTGAATCAGGTTCCAGGCTTCTTGCGGTCGGCGCGGCGATATTGCACAATCGCGGTCGGCGCGAGAATGGTCCACAGAGTGTCTGAGCGCCCAGCCGCGCACCTCCAAGATTTTTCTAACAACGCGGACGGGTTCGTGTCGACAGCGTTGCAATGATTGGCTACAGGGCCTGGAAGTACTTTCTGCAGGCCATGTTGAGCAATCAGACCGCTCTGACCGCAATCAGTATGAAACCACTCGACGTTAGCGGGACCGTGCTCGCCGGCCGCAAGAAGCATGACAGCTCACGTCACAGATTTACCCCCCACAACCCCCAAATATTTTTATTGCAGATCTAAATGAATCACACTGGCCAGCTGTCGTGTGCTCATCAATGTGCCGAGTGTCGCGCCTGAGCGCCACAGAGGTGACAGCTCACACCTCCTGCACAATGTATGACAATTCATCTTCAGAAGACGAAGGAAAGAGAGGCCCTGTTTAATGCTCGTATTCAAATTAGTTTTCAACACATTTTGAATCAGCTAAAAATCTGCCATTTTCTCAGAACATTTCCATAGAGAGCCACTTTGCATCAGCAGCACCATGCTCCAGTGCTCTGGGAGACTTTATAGTCCTGACAGTTGAACACTGGATGACTGACAGCTGTCCTTCATCACAACAGAAATCCTCGTCCTCATCATCAAAAACATGACTTTGATGTGCGTCCTCATCTGGACTCTCCTCCTCTGCTGCTGCTTCACAGGTAAAGTCCAGAGAATCAAACTCCTCTCCTCTATGAACATCCGTCCCTCTGAAATGAAGCCCACTAAACCCTGATGCTGCTTTCTGTTTTTGTCTCTGTATCCTCAGAGTCCAGAGGACAGGTCACAGTGACTCAGCCTGCAGCAGTGAGCTCTGCTCTGGGAGCCTCCGTCTCCATCTCATGTAGAACCAGTCAGAATGTTTATGGCAGTGACCGTTTAGCCTGGTACCAACAGAAAGATGGAGGAACTCCTAAACTCCTCATTTACTATGTTAGCACTCGAGCATCAGGGATTCCAGATCGTTTTTCAGGCAGTGGATCAAACTCTGCCTTCACTCTGACCATCAGTGGAGTCCAGACTGAAGATGCAGCAGTTTACTACTGTCAGAGTTATCATGAAATCAGCAGTCAGTATGTGTTCACACAGTGAAAAAGCGTCGTACAAAAACCTCCCTCAGTCAGACTGAACAGAAACTGAACTGACTGCTGCAGCTGGAAGTTTCTGCAGAGACTGACACACTTCACTGAGGACACACACACACACACACACACACACACACACACACACACACACACACACACACACACACACACACACACATACACACACACACACACACACACACACACACACACACACACACACACACACACACACCATGTAACTTTCACAGAGGGAGAATTAAAATCGGCTCCTGTTAGATGCCATCCTGATCTGTAACACGTCCTCCTCATCCTCTTCTCCTTCAGACCCTAATCTGATCAATAATCAAATCAGACGTTCTGCTTTCACTCCTCTTTTATTGAACAGACTGTTTCATCAACACCTGCAGTTCACAGAAGAACACCACTTCCATCAAAGACCAGAATAAACACACCATCTTTTAAATATCAAACATTTTCAGCCCACTTCTCCCCCCTCTTTACTCACCATGATGGTGACGTATCATTGCCGTCTTGGTTAGGACACATTAGTTGCACATTACTGCCACCTTGTGGTTGTGGACTGTTGATTGAGAAGTATTAATGCACTTATTCAAATAGGATCAAAGGGGAGAAATATGTGGAATGATAAACAGAATCAAGATGAAATCAAACTCTCTCTATGTGATCTGTTCATGATAGATATTAAAACAGTTATGTCACACATCTTTTCATAGTGTCGGCACATTCTTCCAACTTATACTGAACTATTTTTTGACAAGGTTACCAATTATCCATGGCGTTGAAAACAGTGGAGAGCAATAGACAAGTCATCCCACAAGTAAGTAGAATTATTTAAAGGTAGAATATTCTGTATAATCCACTTCACCACATGTTCCTCTAACTCTAACATGTGTCTCTAGTTCGTCTACAAACCCCCCAATGATGAGAAAAGTCCATCCTCTCCGTCTTCTGCCTGCTCCACTTTTCAGAAAATGTGTGCTCAAACAGGCCGTTTGGAGATTTTCCCTTCATGACATCACAAAGGGCAGTAGCCCCTCCCCCAGGTGGGTGACACTCCCACAGCTAGGTGTTTGTTCTGCCCTCTGAGTCTGCCTTCTCACCGTAAACAATAGGACATGGAGTGAGAAAGACAGAGTACACCCGAGCCCTTCCAGAGAGGGGGCGTGGTCAGACACAGCTCATTTACATATTTTAAGGTACAGACACAGAAACAGCCTGTTCTGAGCAGGGCTGAAATAGAGGGGTTTATAGACATGATCAAATACAGGATCAGAGTGGATTTAGAACAAGAAACTTCACACACATGTTTTGGTGAGTTCTGGGAATTATTTAGACTGAAGAAGAGGAGGAGAATATGTGAACTTAAAAGAGGATGTTGGCTTTTGGGGGAGCATAAAGTAAGACTTGAAACAGGTACCAATATTGTTTGACTTTTTTTTGGCAGGTGGGCTTTCTGTGCCTTTATCGTAGAGATAGGAAAGTGGATAACGTCGGAAATCAGTGAAACAATATGATGGAAAGGAGCCACATGTTGGCTTCGAACCTGGGCCGTACATGGGGCGAGCGCACTAACCACTACGCCAGCTGTGCCCAATTTTGTTTGATTTTTACTGATAACTTATCCAAGTAAAAAATTGTGTTTTCATGACAACCAAACTAGGACTTCAGGTTCCGGTTCAGGAGACTGTATCTGTGGGCAGATTTGTTTTGCAGCCAGCAAAGCGACGTCCATCATGACAGACAATATGAAACAGATGTAACAAGAAACAACACAATGAAGAGAAGGACAACAATTTAAATTGTATTTATTGAATTAGGACATTGCACATGAATCAGCAAATCCCATCAAAGTCAATATGCCGGAATTAGCACAAAAGCTACATTTCATCTGTAGTCCCTGAAGGCAGGTACGAACAAAAAACACAAAATACATTTACAATTACAGGACAGCAAACAAAAGAACTCACAGACAATTTTACAAACAAAAATGGACATGATTGTGAGATAAGAAATAACAGACCAACATGATAAAAAAGCCTATAAAATATATTAATAAAGAACATAAAAATAATAAAAGTACTTAAGGTTTCACCAATCAGGGCTGATAAGAGAAATAAATATCAGCCAATAAGATCAATAAAAAATCAGAATTAAACATTTGAATTAAGCAACACTCGTATGATGAAGATCAACTTCATGAACTTTTTAAGACCAACATGATTCAGCTTGGAGCCTCCAGCAGGGTCATCAAAGGTCACAAGCTGAAACGTGTCATATTAACTTAATAAGATAAGACAAGATAAGATAGATAAGATGAACTGTATTGTCCCAGTGGGAAATTTGCCTTGGACTTCATCAAATTGATCTTCGTACTACAAGTGCTGCTGGAGCCTTTTACCCTCTCCAAGCCTTTCAGCTGAACTGTAGGTATGATTCTCTGCCAATCACAGACACACACAGAGGCAGACTGACAGACAGACTATAAGAAATCTGTTTTTAAAGGGATCAGCAGAATGGACGGGGATGAGCACATTCTGACATAAAGCAGCTAAGTGAGAAGACAGCTGGTTTCCCATCAGTTTAAAATGTCGACATCATTAAATTGTACAGACCTAATCTGTGTAAGCGGACTTCAGGTTTTAAAACAGCTTCCAGCAGTCTGTGTTGTCTCTCATTTTCCTCTTTTGATTGACAGATTTCCTCCTCATATTCTGCTATGGTTCTTTCAAACAGATCAAATATCTCTTCAGCAGCAGCAGTCAGTCTCTGGTTGATGAAAGATCTCAGTGTTTTAGCTTTAGACATTTTCACACACGGACAGAAGCTTTTTATTCACACACATCATTTAAAACCGGTATCTGATTTGAGCTTTGTTCCAGCTTGTTCCAGCTAGTTCCAGCTTGCAAGCTAAGCTAACTTCATTAGCTTGGAGTTTCAGGTTTCCGATCTACACCCCCTACAGATAGGTGGCGGTAATGCACCAATACGTTGTTAGCCAACCGCCAGAAAACAACAACAAATAGAAGAAGAGCAAGACTCGATCCAGGGCTCTTCATAGCAGTGTCATCTGTTTTAGTGTTTAAATGAAATCCTGCTGACTTTCAAAGAAGCTTATGTCTATAAACGTGAGTGTGTCCGGTAGTTTGTCCTTCGGAGGGCAGTAATATACCCACAAGAAGAAGAAGAAGACGCGTATGGAGTTAGCTTAGCATGCTAGCTGGGACACAAACGTGATTAAAGCGACGAAGCTAACGCCAGATAGGCTACTATTTTTTTTCGCTGTGTGTGTTTAGAAAAAGCTGCTCTGCTCGTGTGTGAAAATGTCTAAAGTCCAAACACTGAGATCTTTCATCAACCAGAGACTGACTGCTGCTGCTGAAGAGATATTTGATCTGTTTGAAAGAACCATAGCAGAATATGAGGAGCAATTTCGTCGATCAAAAGAAGAAAACGAGCGACAACCCAGACTGCTGGAAGCTGTTTCCAACCCTGAAGTCCGCTTACACAAATATGGTTCCTGTAGTTTATTGTTAGTGTTGATTTAAAACGATGAGAAGCAAGCTACATTCTCACATAACTGTTAGATATGTTGTGATGTGCTGATTTTCTTTGGACACAGATCGGGAGTTTCAGAGGTTAAATCCAACTAAATTCCCCAGAATTAAATTATAGCAGTCCCTTTGAATTCATATCACCATGGAAACCTTTCATTCTCACTCACAGTTGTCTGAGATGAGCTAATAAGTGGATTTTGACACTCACACGGTCTGTCTCTCTCTCTTCCTTCCACATACACATAAAGTGAGACGTCAGTGTCTTCATTTTACATTAATCACTTCTTAACACCATCGTCATTACCATCATCATCATCAACAATATCTAAACCATCATCATCAGGTCGTAGGTACTTATAAAGAGCTGGGTCTTTAGCTTTTTCTTAAAGGTGCAGAGGGACTCTGCAGATCACATGGAGTTTGGAAGTTCATTCCACCACCGGGGGGCGACAGAGGAGAAGAGTCTAGTCAGAGACTTAGGACCCTGTTGTGAAGGTTGGATCAGACGCCTTTCATTGGCAGAGCGTAGTGGGGGGGAGGGAGTGTAGACCTGGATCAGAGAGTAAACCAAAAAAAAAAAGAAAAAAAAAAAGTTTTTAGTGTTTTATACAGAAGAAGAATGTATTATGAACCTCCAGGCCAAATTTCAGCAACGAAAAAGACCTATAAGTTTATAAAATGAAGCTTCAAAATCATGAAAAATGTAGCTGTTCTCTCTCCTCTGGGATGATGTGGGCGTGTCCATGGAATGCGCCGAAGCCACGCCCACTCACGGAGAGACGTTCCCTTCTCAACTGTCAAAAATGTAAAAGACCTGACAATGGAGGCCTCAGCTCCTCTATCAGACCTGTCTGTCACAGAATGGTATTTTTGTTTCTCCTTCATCTTGGTTTAGTCTAGTAATGTGTAATGGAAGCCTGTTTCTCAATAGCATAGCTAGCCAAATGAAATAAGATAAGCTAACCACAATAAACTAATATGTAACTTTACCACTTTCTGCCTTGCATTTATTTATGAACCAGGCAGCCATCCTCACACTATAATTGCTTTTGATTTGTTTTACTATTTGGTCAAGTTTAACATTTTTGTGATCAATAATAAGGGAAAACTAGTGCTCCATTTACAGCCTTCTGTTGAACCTGTTTTTTTATTTAGTCAGCTACACGCTTATCCATCAAAACTGATGAGTCATCAAAACATTCACCCCCCCCCCCCGTACAGTGTGTGTCCCTGAGGACAATCATTGTTTTTGTACCAGGCTGTAAACATGTTTAGTTCATGTTTTATTCAACAAATTATTGTATGTATATGAACTCCTTTGTCTCTACTTATGAATATACATTTTAATTATTTTTACCTTTTTTTTAACCAAATACTAATGCAGTTAATTTCTGATTGGGTAGGAAGAGTATTTACCTTTATAATTAAAGACAACTACCAGTAATGTCCCTGACAACTAAGCTACAATAAGTTTTAGAGCATGTTTTAGAGAAGGCACCGTCACAGAAACCCTCACATACCTGCTGCAACAACAGACAAAAGTAGCAGACAGAGTGGAATATCTGGAAAATAAATCTCGACAGCTGAATATAAGAATCTACCAGGTGAAAGAAGGGAGTGAAGGACCATGATTATTCCGCTAAACTGCAGCAGGAGAGGCGTCTCTATGCGCCCATCAGAAAACAACTCAAAGAGAAACAGGTGAAATCCCATGTTATATATCCATCTAAGCTGAAGGTAATTTTTGAAGATGGCATCCAAACTTACGCCACTGCCAACGAAGCAAGGCGGGCTCTCATCCAGAGGGGTATCATCAACGGAGACCAGCTGCAGGCGCACCCGGCGCAGGTGTTTACCGCCAACAACGAAAAATGGGCAACGCAACGTTCAAGGAACCAGAGACAGCATCGTAAGAACTGAAGTAAACCGGATGCTCTGCTTCAAGTTCTAGCAAGTACTTTCTAAACAAACTGACTGAGAGCCTCGTTAACAAAACGGAACACTTACAACGAGTTGGGGATAAATTTGTTTCTGTTTGGGTGCAGATATTAAGGTGCATCTAGCCTTCACTAAAGTAGCCTAAATCTGCCAACTGGGCCTTTTTCTATATTTGTTCAAGACAGCACTTGGTCATTCTCTAACAAATGACTACAGGTTGCCACTCCTGACTGTAAAATATTTGCTATCTAAAGTATCAGGAGTAACTTCCTTTTTGTTTTTTGTTTTTTGTTCTGTTGGTTTGTTTCTTTTTTTTTGGAGGTGTGTCTTAGTTTGTTTTGACTTTGCCAGATATACCTGTAGACCATTATTTCAAATATTTAAATAGATTGATTCTATACTAACATACATTACAGGCCCGAATAGGAGTTGCCTAATGTTGTTGAGTTCTTATGTTGCAATAATTACTGTGGCTACTATAAAGTATTTTAC
This sequence comes from Labrus bergylta, assembly GCF_963930695.1. Taxonomy (NCBI): domain Eukaryota; kingdom Metazoa; phylum Chordata; class Actinopteri; order Labriformes; family Labridae; genus Labrus; species Labrus bergylta. The sequence continues at coordinate 32,739,412 of NC_089202.1, read as the reverse complement.
TTGTAAAATGAGGCTCCTCTTTCTATTATTAGGAATAAAAACTCAGTTCCCTGACAGTAAACTACTCTGAATATAGAGGGGGTCCAACGGGAGTCTTTGGTGTTGAGCGTCTAATGCCATCACCAAATTACTTAGGGTATTTCTCTCAAAGCATGGGGTTGAGATGCAGGGGAGGGAGGGAGGGAGCATGTTCATGTGTATGTAAATATTTTATGGTTTTTTTTGTGTGTATCTTTTCTGTTAAAGGGCGGTCAAAAGTTGATAAATACAATGTCACATCTAGTAATGAGTAGAGATAGCACAATACATCTCATGACTTGAAACGTCAGAGATCGGATAAACCAGCCTATTAAAAGAAAATAAATACTGAACTTCGCTAAAAGTAAAAATTGTCAAATATTATTTCTGCAGGAAACTCATATTCTCCAACAAGAAGCTATGAAACTGAGAAGGGAATGGGTTGGCCAAGTGTCATCCAGCACATATGATACCAAAAGTAGAGGGGTGGTAACTCTTTTTCACAAAAAACTTAACTTTATCATCACACAAAATATAAGTGACGCTTATGGGAGGTATGCCATTACTGTTGGTTCTCTTAACAACATCCAAATGGCATTTATTAATATTTATGCGCCCCCCAATTCTGATGGTACTGTGTTCCATGAAATTAATAACCACATCTCAGCGCTGGGAGATATCCCTATCGTGATGGGGGGGGATTTTAACATTGTATTGGATAAAGTTATTGATAAATCGCCCTCTGCTCCAAGCAAAAGTAGAAATAAAGCTGAAAAAGCTTTGAATACTCTGATGAAAGACCAAGCATTAGTGGATATATGGAGATTAACACATCCGACAGAGAAAGATTACACTTTCTATTCAATACCCCACAATTCACACTCCAGATTGGACTACTTCTTGGTGAGCAAGCCTTGGGTGGACAATACTCTGACTTGCAGTATAGGGAGTCGGCATATCTCAGACCACAGTATATGGTCGGCACTTGCGTTTGTATGTATATACTGTATAAGTGCACTTTGAGTGTGTGTATTCATGTATGTGTGAGGATGGGTATATGTATGTGAGTAAGTGCTTGTATATATATGTGTATGTGTAAGTATTTAGAGACATATATAAACAGGCAGGAATTTATAAAATACTGTATTCTCTTACTAAAAATGTATACAGGAAAATCAATCGCTCTTTAAAATGTGGAACATTGACAACATATCATGTCACAAGGAGGTTTACACCAGACCAACCCTTTTAAATATTTGTGAATATTTTGCATGTGGTCCTGTTATCTATGGCACCAATAAGGGGCTTGTCAGTCCCTAGTTTATTTCTGACGACATGAAAATAATTTAGGATAACATGGATGCATGAATTGTATTCTTCATTTTTGTAAAGCGCATGCCTTTTGATACTTGCTTTAGATACAAAAACCCTTCCTTTATCTCTAATAATGTAAAGTGGAGAGATTTCTGCTCTTTCTGTTCCAATATCTGCCACAAGAAGTCCCCATATACAAATTTAAAACAATCAAAATCAAGATTCAACCAGAGTAAATTACATTAATTACGTGTGATTAGAAAAATGTTTAAAAATCATTCAGAAATGTGGTCTTCCTCGATCAATATCACATAATATCGTCTAGTTTACCCATCTAAACTATACAAATGATGTGCTTTATCATTGAATATAGAAGAGTTTTAATGTTAACAATTAAGGGAAGTATTAAAAAGCAGATCATTTATATTTATCAAATATATCAAAAAGAACCAATGGATTACAGTTTTAAGAGGTTAAGAAATGGGAACTAGCAGGAGCGTCCACTCATATCTTCTGAGACATTCCTAACTTATAAAACTATATTGGCAAACAAAAACAATATGGAATATATATGAGGAATAATATGGAATTCATAAGAACAACAGGTTGACTTGTAATGAGGTTTATTGCAGAGGAAGGGAGATGAGACGATGATTCACAAGGTCTGCAGAGTGAAAGGGAGACGGCTGATCAGAGCAGAGTTGCGATGTGAGCCTGGTTGATTGAGAGGCTTTGAATCCAAGAAGGCAGGTGGGTGAACCTAAAGTAAAAGAAAAACAGGATGAATATCAGAACAAAACTCGCACAAGAAAGTATTTAAAAGTCTATCAAAAACTACGCCTGAACCGTATTCTACCGTAGCTGAAAGAACGATCTGGCGAGTGGATTGAGAGCCGGGGTATATATACTGTTGAGTTGATGAGTTGATGGAGAGTAGGTGTGCACGTCTGAGGAGTTAGATGGAATGAACAGCAATCTTTCAGCCACAGAGTGTTAATTGGATCATCGCGCCCACAGAAAGACAGCCATGACACTCCCTAGTGTCCTACATCGTACTACATGAGAGAGAAAATAAGTTAATAACACTGGTTTTAAACATTTAGTACGGCCTGTCTTGGTTGAAAGCCCACTCACCACGACAAGGTGCAGGCTAAGAGTAGGAACATATAACACGACAAACGTACAAGAAACTATAAAACAACGAAGAGAAAACATACAACAACAATGGAAAACATATGTACAGTTACTGAACCTGAGGGTAAGCAAAGGGGATAAAATTAACAACAAAGTAAATCAGGAAATACAGCAAGAGTATGTCAAAAATACCCCCCCCCCCCTTAACTCCAAACCTTTAACTATGAACTCCACATATTCATGTATCTTACAACAACAAGGTAACAGTAACATTTTCATACATTTTAACATTTTGTAATCTCCCACTGAACATGATTAATAGATGAACATCATCTTAGTTCATGCAGACTCTCAAAGACATTGACCAGTCATTCATGTGTTCACTTTTTATCTGACATTGGCTTTACGTAGTGGTGAGGTGAGGTTTCTCTGTAAAGGTTCTATGTACAATTTTGAGAATGATATTTTTTGTATTTTTTAAAAGTTTGTCTTGGAGTAGCATCCCAGCAGATTTTTAATGGAAAAGTTGGGCCCCGTTCATGCAGGCTCCAACTGATAATCATCGTTGTAATCGGTGGGTTTCTCTGAAAAAAGGAGTCTTTTCAGTCTTTTCAGGCTCTAAGTTCAATTCATTAGTGAGACAACATGTACACTTGATTAACGGCAGACATTGAAAGTTACTTGTGCCCCGTTCATGCAGGCTCCAAGTAACAGTTTCAGTGTTGTTCTAAAGCATTATTATACTTACCATTTCCTGTGTTCTAGCAAGAAAAAACATCAAAAAGAATTTGGCTACATTCTGATATGCAATAAATAGAACGTTTTGTACAATAATAGAAAAATATAGACAAATATACACATGTACACACAAAGAAAGAAATGCAGGAAGAAGAACACACACTACAGGAATAGAAACAGATAAAACTATATATATATATATATATATATATATATATATATATATATAT
>NC_089202.1:32727569-32733278 GCF_963930695.1 Labrus bergylta | reverse complement strand
GTATAAAGCTGTCGTTTTTATTGTTCAGTACTTCAGTACAGCTTGTTTAAAAGGAGTTCTGAGTACGTCCATGTGCCAGACTTTGCTGTGCCAGACTTTGCTGTGCCAGACTTTGCTGTGCCAGACTTGTCATAGTCCCCTGGATAATCACTTGTGACCGGAACAGTTGAGGCAGGGTGAGTAACTGTCTCTTTTGTGAACATCTCAGGCAGGTTGGGGACATTGGACTGAAATTAAAGAGAAGTTGTAGTTCCCGTCCCAGGGAGTTAAATTTGGTATTCACCCAAAAGTGGGACATCTTCTTCCCTGTTCCAGGAAATGACAAATGTGTTCACCCAGAAGTGAAACATTTTTTAAAATACATAAATAATCTAATTAAAAACAAGTTCATTAAAACACACAACAACTATATACAATGATTAAAAAGACAAGAATAAAAACAAGTTCAGTTCAGCTGAGCTTTAGAAATATACTCCAAACAACTCCATACAAATTTAAAAAAAAAAATCAATTAATAGATTAAAAAAAATAATAATTACAGACAGGCAGGAGAGGAAGTAGCTCCTAAATTGTCTTTTTCCAAAGATCTTGTTCAGTGCTACTTTAATAACAACTGAAGACATCACCCTTTTGAGCAAACTGGCACCCACCTTTTGGCTCACCCTTTAGGCAGGGTGAGTAACTTCATCTTTTGATGAAAAAACCATCAGGAGCTTTTACAGGGACAGTTGAGGAGAGGAGAGTTTTTCTTTATCTAGCTCTTCCTCTTGTTCCCTGCATGCTCCATGTCTAGGGAGGGAGAGTGAGGGAATGAAAAATGTGTTTACCCAGAAGTGTGACATTTTTCAGCTGGTGATGAACTGTCTGGTGCAGCACTGTCCCCACCATTTCACAAAGCTTATCTGCACCCTGAAGCCTGTGGGAGTCTGCTGCCTGAATCTGTGGTTCTTCAGCCTCTGCAGGTTCCCAGCTCAAGGTTCTCAACGTCCTCCTCACTCCGCTCCACTTACAGAGATCAACAGAACAAACTCATCACACACTCCTGCTCTTCACCTCCACAGTCAGAGGACGTCTTCTACACACTTCTCTCAAACTCATCACACACTCCTGCTCTTCACCTCCACAGTCAGAGGACGTCTTCTACACACTTCTATCAAACTCATCACACACTCCTGCTCTTCACCTCCACAGTCAGAGGACGTCTTCTACACACTTCTATCAAACTCATCACACACTCCTGCTCTTCACCTCCACAGTCAGAGGACGTCTTCTACACACTTCTATCAAACTCATCACACACTCCTGCTCTTCACCTCCACAGTCAGAGGTCGTCTTCTACACACTTCTATCAAACTCATCACACACTCCTGCTCTTCACCTCCACAGTCAGAGGACGTCTTCTACACACTTCTATCAAACTCATCACACACTCCTGCTCTTCACCTCCACAGTCAGAGGACGTCTTCTACACACTTCTATCAAACTCATCACACACTCCTGCTCTTCACCTCCACAGTCAGAGGACGTCTTCTACACACTTCTATCAAACTCATCACACACTCCTGCTCTCAGCCAGTGTCTGCAGAGACTGTCGTTTGGAGGATGGAGAATGAATACAGACACACAGAGTCCTTCACAGACTTTCCCATGACCACTTACCTCCTCTGTAAACACTATGCAGGTAAATATCCAGTGTTTCACGATGATGATGCTCGTTTGTGTACGTACGAGCACGTATGACGAGCACGTATGACGAGCACGCGAGGGAGAGCGAGCAACAGGTTACTGGTGCAGTTCACCTAACGGCCATGCGGTGTCGCTACAACGCAGTATTTTTGAAAGTTACATAAAGCCCTTTTAAGCTCTCCTAAAATAAAATCAGTGTATATGTTTTTCTGAACACACAAACATAGTCAGCTAGTGTTTACATTTACCTTCACAATACTGGATATGATATTTGTGTTTAGGGCATGAATTTACACACCCTGCAAACTTTCCCCAAACGCATGTCCCTGTTTTAGATGGACTGGATTAGTCCGTCTTAAATGTAAGATGTAGTAGTACATGATAATCAATTCTTCTTCATTGAAGCTTGTGATATCTGTTATCATTGTAAAACACTGGGCTCTACTGGTATTTGACTGTTTGTGTCTTCTCTTGTAAAGATTTGAGGTTTAGACCAGAAGGAGGAGATGAACTGATTCCTTATACTATAATGATGATTATTAAAGGCTTTATGTGTATTGATCTGAACTATTTGCTTTAAAACATGAAAGATGCTCCCCACTTACAGAGCAAAGAATGCCTCTGTGCCTCACTTAGTGCACTGCTCTAAACAATATGTAGACAGTTAAGCTAATATTGAATACAGATAAATCCTGGATGAAGTCAATGTTCTTACTGATACTACAGTCCTTGATATTAGTGCATGCTGACAGGTCACATCTGATTGCAGGTTAAACATTCTGTTTAAATATCTCTGCACAGCCCTGCTTTAGGATGACAGATGTTTTTCTATCAAGAGACCAGCTCTGTGACATTTAAGCTAATACTGAATACAAATGAACCCAGAAGGAAAAGTTATCATTATCTAGAACAAAATGAAAGGATTTGCAGTTAACAAGCATTCATGAGGTGAAAGCCTGGGTAGGGTACACCCCCCCCCCCCCCCCTGCAGTGAATGAACAGCCCCTCTCATGTATGTAGACTGTAGCTCTCTTCACAACAACAGACACAGGGTGGTTCTTTGAAACGGGCCTTTATTGCTGGAGCTATCTTGTGAAGCATCTTCGTCTTTGTATCACATGCCAATCATGCCAACCACGCCGACCACGCCGTGAGAACTGTATTGGCAAATATATCAAGAAATATTTAAAGATAAAATCTTATACAAATTACAGAATAATTATCTGCTCAAAGAAAAGTACATTTGACATAAAACAAATACCTCGTTCACCGCTTGTCATGAAAAGAGGTTCTTGACTCATTTAAAGTCCTTGTAAAGTGTCTTTCACAGTCTGCTTAACCTTCAGACATCAGTGGTAACAGTCTTCATGCATGTTTACACAGACAAACAGTGTTTTTTAACCTTTAACTTAACATACATGAATTATTATTTATTTATTTATCGAATACATGAAATTATGACAATATGAAGTCAAACTTAAAGTTTTATGTAACAGCACTTACATAGACTTCTCTCAAGCCTGCAAGTGTGTGTGTGTGTGTGTCTGTGTGTGTGTGTGTGTGTGTGTGTGTGTGTGTGTGTGTGTGTTCATTCTGAAGTTATATCATGTGTCCCACAGATTTAATGTTATGTAAATAAAAAGGCTGGTGGGGTGCTTTAAAGTTCTATTGATTCTTGTTGGGCTCTTTATTTGATAGATATTAGATAGAGGAGGAAATCAGGAGAGAGAGTGAAATGCAGGAAAGGAGCCGCAGGTTGTTCTTAAACCCGGTCCGCCTGCTTGGAGGACTATAACCTCTTTTTTAGGAGTGCGACCTTACCACAAGGCCTTCTGTTTTGCAGCAGGTCCTTTGGGTCCTGTAGGTTGTGATATGGAGACAAAGGGGCAGAGGCATGATTAAATACAGAGAGGGACTCCTCAAGGTCTTTATGCATTTAGACCTTGATGTCCTGTGTATTTGTAGAACACATGTCTGAAAGTACTTCAACATGTTTTGGTTCTTCAGAATCACTGTTGCTACCACTGTCTCTACAGTGGATTTAACCAGCTTATATACAGACGTGTGGCATGTATTATGGTTTGAAATAATGTTGTTGAAGTGAAATGTGTATGTGTGTACAGTGGGTTTGTTTTCATTAGTATAATAACCAAGTGAAGTATTTGGTAAATATAGTTAAAAAAAGTCATGGTAACAGTTATTTTTGATAAAAAATACAAACTGAGATAAAAATATAAACTAAATGTAATGATTTGTTTTGTTTCCACTAAATATTTTCTGTTGCATTGAACTCTAAGAAATGATTCATGGGGTTAGTAGAATACACTTCAAATAAATATGTTTTTCATCATCAAACAATAAGTTTGTTACTTGTACTAGATTTAGTAAGTTCACCACATTCTTAAAGGAGTATGTCAAACTCAGAGTGAAAGAACATTGTCTTCACTTATTGTTATGTTGATTTCAAACAAAATGTTTCTGCATCCAATTAACATTTGTAGATATTAAGTTAGTATAACTGAATGACCTTCTCTTGTTCAATGTGTGCATCATTTCAAAGCGCTCACGTGTGAATTTGCTCAGACTTGTTCTGCTGACACATCGTGTCCACCGTGTGTGAGACAGACGGGGGAGAGAAAAATCATTCACATACTCTCTAAGTAGCTATTTTCACTATTTTTCATGACTGTACCTGCACACAGTTCAAAGATCTTTTTAACACAGCTCTAAACTGAAATAAATGTGAGGTTTGTGCTAAGCTAACGTTACTGTAGCATTGACATGTTGCTAGAACTTCAGTGGCCTAGCTTTCAGTGTTTTCAATCTATCTATTGGTTGTGTCACAGAGTCAACTGAATGCTGTTACTCAGCATGCAGCTGTTTGTTTAGACACTGAAAAGGGAAGTGGAACAGTGTTTTATTTACTTATTATTTAAAGTCTGCATTAGCTTACGTTTCTCATTCATGTGTAGTTTAACCTGTGACAAATGGAGGTGATGATATTTTTGGGTTAAGTTGATGACATGTTCAAGGCAGAATGGTGAAGTTATTTTTGTGTTAAATATTTTGAAATGTTCCTTTAATACTTTCAAAATGTGACTGATTCATTGTTTTACCTGAGTTTTATAATGCTAAACAGACGTTTCTGAATCAATGTTGTACATGATAGTTGTTCTGTAAAAAATACAGACTGGTCAACACTCAGTCCTCTCCTCCCTGTAATGTACTTATTCAAATACATTGTTGTTCACAAACACTTTGAAGACATTTTTTCACCTTCTAAGGATGGTGATCCACTGCCTGGTGGTTTATCTCTGGGGGAAGGTCTTCAAGGAAACGATGGTAGGTAAATCCAGACATTAAAGTTTAGAAACACTACTTGTGTAACTTTTGTTTTAAACCATGATGACTTCAAAAAACTAACATGTGGATTCTGACGTCCTTATGCCAGGATTCTGAAGTGAAGGATACTGATGGAGATTGTTGTTACCAGAGGAGCCATAATGTGTGATCCAGCACAAAGATAGTGAAGGACCAGAACCTTGAAGACGTGGATGTACCGAGAGCTGAGCCTTGCTGATGGGTCTGGTCTACAAACTCAACCTCAGGTACCCAAAAGAAGTGATCTGAACGTTTGAGGTATTTCAACTGGATACGCAGGTCGGGCTGCAACAAAGACGGTCCGACCGACCGGGATGTTCATCCTCCTTGAATCCTGGTGAGGTGGTTTCTTTTTTTCTGCTGCTTTTTCTTTCTGGTAAACCAGCGATCGATTGACTTTTTTGTTGGATTACTTGGGTTCCTTTTTTCTTGGACGAGCTGAGTTTTTTTAGAGGAACAAACAGCCGCGTCGGTGGATTGTTTTTTTTTATGGATTAAAAAGAGACTTAGAGACAATTGAAACTTTCATGGCTCATAATGTATGTTTCATTTGTTTGGGACTTTTAGTTTATTTTGGATTTATAAAGTTTTAATTACAACAAAAATATCCCTTTAATTGACCCCTTTATGAATCCAAAATAA